>NC_090612.1:4355827-4386862 GCF_004359215.1 Bremia lactucae
CCATTATGTCTATTTATTCCGCAGACTAATCAGCTGTAGAAGTAATCAAAGAGAGTTACAAGATAAGATAGATAAGAATTCATTTACATGTTTAGTATTAGTTTATAGTTTAGTCAACATTTACAAAGATGGATTAAGAGACACTTAACTATATTAATACAGTTTTCATTTTACACTCTTAAGTTAACTTGTCTTAAGAGAAGTCTTCCTTTATACGTACAGTGTACGTCATCTAACGGACGGCACCACTCACACCTGAAGCAGTGTGAAGTGGACTTGTACTGAAACAGTACAAGTCGTAGTGCCCCGTCCAAGCGGCCTTATAATAAACGCATGTCTTTCCGTAGCTGTTAATGTAGAAGGGTTTTCTGCGTTAACAGCAGTGGCTTGAGGCAGCTGTTGAAACGGCCTTCGTTTGGTCTTCTGGTACCCAATTCATTCTCCTATTTTCACTCTCAAAACCACGTTCAAGGTATCAAAAGCATTCTAGAAGCATGCGATCACTGAATGTCGTACTTGCGACTATTGTTTTGGCGACAACTGGTATTGGAATAAGCGCGTCCGTTGAATCAGATAGTGTCGCCATTAATGATCAACCAAATCGCTTCTTGTCATCCCGTCGGACCGAAGACACTACATGATCCTTTAAACGTTCAAAGTAAGAAAATAATCGTTGCTCGAGTCGGCAAGTCGCTCGAGTTGGGCAAATCACTAAAGTCCGGCTTGTCGCTTGAATCAAGGCTGATGACTGCGATTGCCACTGAAATCTTGTCTGTTAATGGCTTCTACGTTTACGTTTGGAAATTTTTCGTTTCTTTCCCCTCAATTTTCGATGAAAACTGGCTTGGTCAGTTTTCAGAAATGAAGAGGTGTTTTTTTTCAATTTGATTTTGTGTTGTCCACATACGTATGATGCATGCGACGTTCCCGTTGCGTCATCTTAAAGTTGCACGAGCAGATATTTCTTCTAGCGCAATTAGTAGCGCATTTACGGTAGTCCACAAGGACGTTCACCGTCATTCCTCCTCAATCAAACCCTATTCGCTCCATCAGTCGTAAGCGAGATGCAACTCGCATAAAATATGCTTCTTATCAACGCAAATTTGCGGTTGGGTACCAGTATCTAATTCGTACAACTTCCTCGCATCTCGTCGATCTTCTTACCATCCGCATATGTGGAAATGAAGAAAGCAACGGACGCCATAAGGGATTCAAGGATAGATAAGCAAGATCATGTGACGAACAAGGAAATGGTGCAGCGGAAAAAGCACAAGAAAATCTGGCGACCAATGTTACCAAAATTTTGCCAAATCCTATTGCTTATCTGCTTTTTATCTTTCGGAGGTTGCGACATTGACAGTGTCGCACGAAGCGCAACTTTTAATAAGCTTAAAGTGGCTTTGAAGTTACGAAACGTTTTAATTCTTATACATGAGCATCGCCGTCGCATCAAGCGTTAATCTAAGAAGCATATAAAGAAGAGTTTATATGTCGACAGTCCTTGCGGCCTTATGATAAACGCATCTCCTTCTGTCGGCTGCAGATGTAGAAGAGTTTTGTGCTTTGAAGGGAGTGTAAAAAAGGTGACTTAAACCGAGCTGTATCGTTAGAATCCTTTCCATTCTCGGTTTTTCTCTCAGCCCCACGCTCAAGTTAGAAGAAGACAAGAAGAAGTATGCGTTTGCTAAATATCGCACTGGCGACTGTTGCCGTGGCAACAGCTGGTCCTAGATTTAGCGTGTCTGCAGACTCCCAAACTCTTTCCTCTTTTCAAACTGGTGTCGCAACTGTTGACCGAGCAAGGCGCATTTTGTTATCGAGTCGAAGTGAAGAGGGGACTCATCTCGTGTCTCAGCCCTCTACTATTTCGGACGAAGAAAGATTCTGGGGCTCAAAGAAGAAGAAGAGAAAGAAGAAGAAACACAAAAAGCACAAACACAAACACCATGAAGAGTCCGGGTCGCAGTCTTTAAGTGACGTCCCGGACTCAAGCGACTCGTCCGACCCGAGAGTCAAAAAGAAAAGACGTTTTTTCAGTTTTAGAGGAAGATGAAGTGTTTGCTATTAATTGTAGATATTACACGTTTCTCAATTCTTCGTCGTGCCAGCATTTAAATGTCCGTGTTAAAACTTCGTGGACCTTTTTCTTCAAATTTTGGCTTTTCAGAAAATGACATGTATAGTAAAAAAACACTTGCTAATTTGCCCAATTTGCTGTTTGACCCATATTATAGTGACATGATTGCAATCCTGAGGTACAACAATATGCTCGAACGAAGGTTTTTTGATTCACAAAAACCATGCTCATTCGTATACAATGGAGTCGACCTCGCAGGAGCTAGATGTCCCTTCCAGCGATGCCATTCGATTAATCCTTCAGTTTCTACGCGAAAACCGTCTATTTCGTGCCATGCGCGCACTCCAGGAAGAGTCCCAAGTGCGTCTAAATGCGATTGAATCAGTCGACGCGCTGGTCAGCGACATTTCGCATGGACGCTGGGATCGCGTGCTGCAGCAAACGACGATGCTCGAGTGCAATACAACGTCGATGATGGAATTATACGAATTAGTGGCACTTGAGATGATGGAAGCGCAAGAACGTGACGTTGCCATGGAGATGCTGCGTACGACACCAGCTCTTGTCGCGATGAAGCAGACGCAACCCGAGCGGTATCTGCGTTTAGAAACACTCGTGGAGCTTGCGGATTTCGACTCTAGCAAAGTATATGCAAATCGCAGCAAGCAAAAACGGCGGGACGATGTTGCACAGCTTTTTCGCAATGAAGTGGCAACTGTGGCTCCGTCGCGACTATTAGTTTTGATAGGACAAGCACTCAAGTGGCAACAACTTCAGGTCATGCAAGAGGGTTCAAACGGTTTTTTGTTTTTTGAGGGGTACTGGCTGACACTTTTGTGGCATGATCAATATCAATTGATGCAGGGTCTTGTACCTCCGGGAGGCAACTTGGATATTTTCCAAGGTCGCGAGAAGGAAAACGTAGTTGATCGCACGGAAAAGCTCGTGCGCAAACCAGCAGGCAAGATCAAGTTTAGCAAAACATCCATGCCTTTTTGTGCGCAATTCACTCGAAATGGCCGAATGCTCGTCACCGGGTCTAAAGATGGATTTATAGAGGTTTGGGATTTTGAAACGTGTAAATTGCGCAAAGACCTCGAATATCAAGCCAAGGTGCCGAATTTGTTACATTGTATCAAAAATATTCAATGTTGCTTCCTTGTACTTACCATAATATGAATTTCTAGGATGAATTGATGATGCACGCAAATAGTGTGACAGCAATTGCCTGTAGTCTCGATGGCGAATTACTGGCAACTGCAAGTGACGATGGTCAAGTAAAAGTTTGGAAACTCGCCACTGGAAGCTGTCTCCGTCGCTTTGACAGTGCCCATCATGAAGGTATTCAAAGCATTACATTCTCACGAGATGGCTCCCAGCTCTTGACGGCATCGTTTGATCACCTTGTTCGCATTCACGGTCTCAAGTCGGGCAACACGTTGAAAGAATTTCGAGGCCATCAAAGTTACGTGCACGTGGCTTTTTTTGTATCAAATGGAAACAAAGTGCTTTCGGTATCGAGTGATGGAACCTTGAAACTCTGGGATGCCAAGACGACGGAATGTTTAAAAACAATGCCCGTACGAACGGAATCTTTTCCTACTGATGTAGAGATTGTGAATGCTGTAGTGGTTCCGTCAGTATCGGGAAGCGGCGAGGATGTGATTATTTGCACGCGTACGAGTTCGATGCTTCGTGTATCGAAGGAAGGAAAAGTGTTGCTGACTTACAAGGGCGATCCGTTGGATGAAAACAAAAGTGGCCACTTTGTGGCGTGTACACTTTCAATGCATGGCAAGTGGCTTTACGGCGTGACTGACAAGGGATTTGTAGTGAGTTTTGCCACCAAGACGGGAGAGCATGAAATGGCCATGCAAATTTGCAATGCCGATGCCTTTGGCATTGCCCACCATCCCCATCGCAACATTGTTGCCACATTCGGCAGTGACCGGTATGTACGGCTTTGGAAAGCGTAAAAAGAAGATATAAACTTTTACAATCCCTTTCGTCTTCTAAATGAATTCTTTATCAAGTCTCGCAATTCCCTCGTCGCTGTAGTGTATAAACAGACTAAATACGATACATGCATTCTTTCAAGGTATACCGTCTACTTAAACTGTTTCTTGCCTTTTTTGCTATGACTTGTCTTCTTTTTGCTTCGCACCGAGTTCACTCGCTCTTCCTCCGTCGCTAGTTCTTCACCACGTTGAAACGGCGTTTGAAACGACGACGCAATATCCTTCGACACAGTCGTGGCAAACCCTTGCACTCGTGCGCCAAAACGGTCGTCAATCTCTTTCTTCTCCAGCGTATCCCAGAGCGCCAAGACACCTTTTGAACCACCCACACCAAGCAAAAAAGGCGAATCCGTGTCAAATGATAACGCAAACAATTCTCCCTATAAAAAACCTCAATACAAATGACTCGCTTTCCAAGTTGCAACTTTAAACACACACACGTACCACATTCATTTCCTTGGAAGCAACACATTTGGGCACATTCTCCATCACATCCCATAACTTGACACATTTATCCACTCCTGCAGTGGCAAATAAACCAGGCACTTGTGCGGAAAACGAAATGGCCGACACCGCGCCATGATGCGCTTCCAAACGAAACAAAGGCTCGGAATGATTCATTCGAACATCATATGCCACGACCATGCCATCTTCAGAAGCGGCTACAATCGTGCTTGGACAATGAGGGGCCCATGCAATACTCTCGACTTCCGCTGTTAATGAAAATGTCGAGAACGCATCGGGTTGACGGCCATCGAGAACGACAATTGTACGGTCAAAAGACGCACTTGCAACCACGGAAGTCTCGATAGGATTCCAACGGACACTTTGGACTTTGTGGCAATGGTGAGTGATGGTATACAAACATTTTTGAGTTGTGACATCCCAGACCTTGACAGTAGCATCGGCCGACCCACTAACGAGCATATTGCGATGGTTACGATTCCAATCCAGCGACATAACCGCATCTTGATGACTTGCTTTTTTCAATACAAGTTTAGAATTTCGTTTTAATGACGTCGTTGGACCTGGTACTGCCACATTACGTAACCCACGATCGTCTTCTCCTCCTAAGGTTGCCGTTGGCTCGAGAACATCGAGAATATCGAGGTTCCAGATCTCAATCCCTGGTTTAAATGTCCCGACAGCCACATAACTACCATCAAGTGGTCCTGTAACGGGATTTAAAGGCACCGGAGCACAATCCATCCAGGCTAGACACAATGGAAATGCTGGCAAATTAATTTCGTGATGAACATATAACGCGCCATTCTCGTCGTCGTATACTTGCACTTCAAGGGTACTAAAGTCTTCTTCCGTATTCGCAACAAGGATTACGCTATCCGTAGGCCGAACTTCGACATCTTCACGGTCAAATTCGTCGTCCCGATCGTCGTCATCGTCCATGGAGATATTGCCATCTTCGTCGGGCTGATCGGTCTCGACTTCTTCTTCTTCTTCAGCGGCTTCCGTGGCATCACCACCATAAAAGTTTTGTATCGCCGCATTATCATCTTCTTCTTCATACTCGTCCATCTTGAAGGATGCAGGCAGGCCATCCTGGCTGTCGAGGTGGTGGTCAAGTGGACTTTCAAGCTTATAAACGTCTTCCGTGGCCATGCCACTTTGATCTTCTGCTTCTTCCTCTACTGCAGCTTCATGCAACATTCGAAGCTCTTCATCTGTAAGCTTCAGCTTCTCAGGAATGCGGCGCGACGCGCCTCTCGGAACCCACGCAAGCGCCGAGATCATTGCGAATGGACACCCTTGGTTTGAAAAAACCTATTGTATGTAATATATGAACAACGTTACGGAGGTTGCGTCTAGGGCTTTTTTTTTACGAAATCAATTTCCAAAAAAACGATTTTCTGAAAAAAAAATACCACAAAAAAACGGAATTGAGTATGCAAAGCTCTACGTCCGAAATGGCATAGCAGCAAGCCCCGTTCATGGCAAATTAGCTGAAAGGCAAGCTCAACTCAGGCACCGGGCTACCCTCTAAACGCACTCATTCAATAACTAACGCATCGTATACTGTCTTGATTAAAACGCGCGACCGTCGAATGAGGACACGCAAATTCGATGAGCCGATGCAACAAGCACACATGCCGCCGTCTAACTAGCTGCCGCAACGAATGCGTGCCCCGCTTCCCGCCACAGCAAGAAAAATAGTACCATCCAAAGCCAAATGCGCAGTAACTGGATTGACATTACCGAGACACGTGCATTTTACGGCTACAGTACCACTGACCACAACAATGTCAAGTGCTTCAAGCAAAAAGTGTTGAAAACGCGGCGTCAAACTGAGTCGCGTGAGCCATTAAAACTGGTACAAATGCCACGCGGCAAACAATACATTCTCTTTGTGATACGTAACGATTTCAACTCTCAATGACGTGGAAGTCACCTGAAGTCTCTATGATCAAGTCTTTCATCGGTTGTTATCTGATTATTGAAGCAAGCCAGTTTTAATGCTGCAGCAAGAGCTTAAAGAATCCCTCGCTTCCACAGCGGTACAATAAAATTATATTACCACATGAATTGACAGTCATTCGGCCACGCTCCCATACTGAATCAATACGGAAGGTGGCACAACAGGGCAATTCTCTATCGAGAAGGCATTTGTTGCTCCTCTCTTTGATAATTGACGATTCCACACTCAACCCTGTGAAAATTTTTCCGCGGCGACATTACCCGCTTCAAAACGGTGATTACTGGATTACTCGAAGGCACAGTGGCCTGTAGACGCATGTTTGCTATTCTGAAAGACGTTCTTTAAAGTGAAGAGCATCTACGTTCTCCAAGCACGATCTACGCCCACGTCGGAGGCAAATTCATTCTTTATCTGAATTGGAACCACGGACTTAGTTTTGAAATCTGTGGAAATTGCGAGGGTAGACAAACTACACTTTAGGTCGCTGGGTAGGTGGCAGCTTCGGCTGGAGTCATG
This sequence comes from Bremia lactucae, assembly GCF_004359215.1. NCBI lineage: Eukaryota > Oomycota > Peronosporomycetes > Peronosporales > Peronosporaceae > Bremia > Bremia lactucae. The sequence goes on from NC_090612.1 coordinate 4,362,873, forward strand.
TCCACTGGGTACACCACTCCGGCAGTCAGTTCAGGGGCGTACCAGGTTCTGCTGGAGGATAGCGGAACTAGATGCTTTCAGGAGGGCAGATTGAGTGCCCAAGGTCGTCTATATGGGCTCGATGAATGCGTGTTATGCGAAATTGCAACAGAATGGTCGTGTGTCCACCACGTAAAGCTTGATCTCACGGAAGAGGAACGGGTTCAACAGTCTAGCAGCAAAGTGCATGGTCTAGCGCAATTCCACTACTGATTTAATTCTCTTGACGCATAACATCCGGAACGCCAAGTTTTCTGAAAATTCACTCTCGGTACAACAGACAAGCAAGAACCTTTGCCACAGGGAATAATATGGCCAAGATAGTGGTACAGACGGCGAAGGAGGAGGTTGACCTGGCAAGACCGAATGGTGTGTTTGGAATCCCTTCTGGTGAGTTATACGAGGACGTTGTAGTTTGCTGGGCTTTTTTGTACCTGGAAGGCCAATTGGATTATTATCATCGCGTTCATGCACTAAATAGCCTTGAATGGTCAGCGATGACTAAGAAATACTCAATTGCTCCGATGACTTGGTTCCTAGGAGATTATGCGACCAGTTCCTCTGATCGGGTGGACGTCGTGAGTACCAGCAAGAAGACTATGAATCATTGGTGCTTGGAAGATGCTTGTGCCGAAGTGCTTTGGACCATATTGGCTATGCAATGGATACATATCGACAGCGAATACAGCATTTCTTAAGTGCGAGCGCCACCAATATTGTGTACCCTCGTACGGACAAGCCATCCTAGCCGACAGGTTTCAGGACGATGTGGAGATAGCTCAACGCCTCTGGATGTTCATTTGACGTATCTTTTCGGAACGATCGGTCAAACGAGATTCTGGGGAACAAAGCGGTATACCGACAAGCCACGGTGTGCGTGAACGGAGCACATCCAGTTACTGGACTCCGATAGCGAGGAGAAAGTATCGAAAAGAAAAGTAGGTGCCATGATGCTTGCATGCATCGAGGTCCATGAGTGCGAACCGAGAGAGTCTCATGTTCTTACAGAGATTGTCCCGACCTACTGAGGGGTTCCCTGGAGCTCTTATCTTGGCTCCAAACTTACCAACGATCCTGCCCATGGCAAAATAGAAGTAGAAACGAATTGCAAGAGGGATCAAAGTTGTGCCAAGTTTTTCTAGAAGGATGTCGTCGACAACTTTGGCCAGCGTCAGCAAAAGTGCTGGATTTATTCTGATTCTATTAGAACAGCAAATGTGTTAGCCTTAATGTAGGAAATAGTATGATGTTCTTTTTGGTGTAATTTCCTTGACACAAACTCTTACAAAGCCGACCACGCTAAGAAAAGTAAAAATTACGGTAGCCTCAAAATCAACCACTTTTTGAGATGCCACTCATGCTGACTGATCGTACGATACTTGTTGCTCATGACATGATTGGAAGCCCTGTTCATGCAATATAAACTACTGAGCAAACTCATTTGTTGTGACGAATGACCATCTCTATCTTCCAATTTTGTGGGCTTGATAATTGTCAAAATTGGTCATAAATATATTTTGCTATGATGTTACAAATCTCTAAATACAACATGTCAAAACGTATCTTTTCGTATAATTTGATAAAACGACACATAGCTGAAGGGAACTCTGTTCTATATCCTCGTTTAGTTTATGCCATTCCACTTATAAAGCTATTCCTATGTCGTCACATGAAAGGCCCGTCCCTTGTGTGACAGACATGATAGCTGATCTCATCCTCATGCGTAAAACTTAATTTTCTACAAAGCATCCGCTAGCACATAAAAGTACGACTGCACTGCCACTCTGTGCCCAAGTACAGGTCCCCCACTGTTCCGAGTGAATATTTACTGAACACTGCGCCTCTTGGCCACTTTGCGTGCTCTCTAGTCCTTTTTAATTGCAAAAAAAACGCGAGATCGCACAAATCTCAAGCGTGTTTTTCTGATGATCCACTCGTTGCTTCCTACCGTGTCACGTTTTTAATGTCTCCCAGCCACTTCTTGACTCCCTAGTCTCGACGGTGGACGGACGAAAGCAAAGCGACAGAATTACTTTTTTTCTTCAACACTTTCGAATCGCTTTTGGCGCGATTTTGAAATATTCATGCGGGACGTCGAAAGCGACGTTGGGATTGATGATCAAGTGAAGGCGTGGCTTGAGAATTACATGGCCGATGGCGAAACCCGGCTGTTTGTGAATGATATTAAAAGTGTATGGAGTGACACCATTGGGAGCAGCCTCACTGCCAATTGGAAGGCCCTTCCAGTAGTGTGCGAAGGCAAACCGTCCGTACAGACCAAAGCGAGTACCGTCCCACCGAATGGTGGCTGTCCGGAGGTGTATACAAAGGCCAATGTAAGCTGCACGTGCTTAGAGGGGTACGATACGGCGACCGAGTGGGAATTTTACATACAGTCCCGAACACGGCTGGAAAACCAGCCGCTCGTGCTCGAATTTGGGGCGACGTTAGGACTCACTTCGCTCGTAACAATTGTCGCGCCCAGTAACATCACATCGATTAAAATTGTCGGTGTTGGAGAGGACATTGTGACGCTAAATACTACGGCGGAAGCGACAGGATGGCAAAACTACGACACGTCAAATCCGTCTTTGATCGAAGGGAGTACCACGTCGGTGTTAAAGAAAATGTAATCTGTACGCTAAATTTTATTTCTAGCAAAAAAAAGGGTCCTTATGTGCATGTGTGTACGGACAATGTAGTACACTGGAGAATGTGGATTTGTACGCAGCGATGGATACGTCGTCGAATTACATTCCAATGGGCATTGAAACCTTGTACGTACAACATCTCAACAGCTTCGTACATAACTATTAACACTATATTATCTTGTTTCTATTCTGGTTTAGAATCCTTCGAAATGCCAATATTAGTCAAATCACGGGTTCCTTTTTGCTAGGATTTGCGAATCTTGCGTCCCTCGATCTTTCGCACAATAAACTTCACGGTCCCTACTCGCGCATTTCATCTCAAATGTGCACAGCCAACCCGTGTCCGTTAAAGTCGATCAACGTGAGTTACAATGCGTTGCAGGAGATTCCGTATCGCCTCTTTTACCTCAATCAACTCGAAAGTCTCGTTTTAAATCACAATGACATTACCAACTATACTATCTCAAATGATCTTTTTGAACACATTGCTCGACTCGTTGAGTTCTCAATGGATACACCGACACTCTCGAATGCTTGTGACAATGGCACGTTAAAAGCTGCTCACGGAATCACGTTCTGTGTACTACAGACTTCGACTGTTGCCATGGCCTCTGAGACTTCTTCGGAAAGCAATAAATACCTCATTTACACAATCCTGACCGTCTGCGTGATCGTAGCGAGTATTTTGATCTGGGTGGTTCTTCGACATCGACGGACACATACAAATCGCAAAGACTGCGACAATTCCGGGTTTGACCACACAATCTCGTTCGAGTCACAAGGGTCGACACCCATGAATTTATTAATCAATGATCCCATTCTCCATGCGCATCGAATTCCATTGAAACATGTTAAAGTGGCCAATTGCATTAACAAAGGAGGCTTTGGACTCGTGTATAGTGGCGCATACAATCGGCGTCGTGTCGCGATTAAACGCATTCGAAAGGATTTCGCCCACGATCGTAAACATGTGGAAGCATTTATCAAAGAAATTATCCTGATGGCAACGTTACACCATTCACGTATTGTTGAATTCATTGGTGTCACGTGGGATACGACGACGCTACGCAACTTGAGTGCTGTGACCGAGTACATGGAGCGTGGGGATTTGCGCGAAGTCCTTCGTAGCTTTCAACTACGAAATACACCCCTTACGTGGGAATCGCATAAACTCCAAATTGTGTTACATATTGCGGAAGCGTTAAAGTACTTGCATTCGTTAAATCCTCTGCTAATTCATCGCGACTTGAAAGCCAAGAACGTGTTACTAAACACTGCGATGGACGCGAAATTAAGTGACTTTGGCGTGTCTCGAGAACGGCATACCATGGAATCGCACATGACTGCAGGGATTGGCACGTCGTTCTGGATCGCACCCGAAGTTCTTCTTGGCAAAGAATATGATGAACGAGCCGATATGTTCTCGTTTGGAGTAGTCTTGTCCGAGATTGATACCGAGGATTATCCGTACTGGAATGCCAAGACGCCACCACAGGGAGGTAAAGCCGAAGAAACAAGACTTCTTCGTATGGTGGCGGCCGGGGAGCTTCTTCCCGAATTCACCGAATATTGTCCAAAATCCGTGTTTACATTAGCCAACGCGTGTTTATCCTTGGACCCTTGTGACCGTCCGTCAGCGATGCAAGTAGTCTATTTGATCCAGCAAATACAAAGCCATTCATCCGTGAGTTATGCAGAAGGAAGGAGCATGGACTGGTCGTCTCAAAGCTCGTCTCAATTCCTATCGTTAGGATAACTTTTGAAAGTCTAAAACACTCAATTAAACACAAATACTACGTGCAAGAACACCCTACGAGTCCAATTATTCTGTAGTTATCCAAACTTGCCGTCAAACCCAACAAAACCGGTGAGTTTAAAAATTGGAAAAAACGACTTCTTTGATAAATTCGAGCACCAATTCCACGCACTTGTGAGCCGTCCATCAATGCACGAACCCGCGTCAAAGAAATTATCGGCACCACTTCCATCGAATGCTTCTCGAAAGAAATCGGCTAAAATCGTGCGTTGGAGCTTTAAAAACCCACCAAACGTAGTCTCTACGTACTTTTGAATCGCTTCCGAGGATTCACATAGTGACTCGATCGTGTCAATGGCGTTGATTATAGGACGCAAGATATGTCCCACTTGTGTGTACTTGTCAATAAACATGAGCGCATTTGGAACATTCTTGTCGCCAAGATGAATCACGCTCGAACCAACCCACGAGTCCAATGTACGTTGAGTCGAATACAACAGCATATGCATCGCACGCGAAACACGAGGAGCAGACTGGATTCGATGAAGTCCTTGACCCGTTTCCGTGAGTTCATATTGTGTCCCATTGGCAAGGAGATCTTCATCGGTTAAATACCACAATCGAAACAAATCGTGCGCAATCTCCCGCCAGAGTGTTAACGACTGAAGCACATAGTGATACTGTCGGCTATGTGAATGCGACAACCTCGCACCATCGTTGCCACTCGTAATGGCCAACGACGTGTCTTGATTCTCGTTTTCCGGATGAAAATGCGTCGTCAACAGGTGAATAATTCGATCAATGGGATCGCGTTCAAAGTATAAATGGTACTTGTTATCGGCAATGGAGTACAGACATTGTTGCAGAGTTTCGCGTGAAAGACGCGAGCTTTCGTACTGGTCACTTAAAGCTCGAATAGCAAGCTCCTTTTGTTTAATTTGACGCTGAATCTGATGACGACTTTTGCCTTTGGGTGCTACGACCATCGTTGCGACGTCGAGACGAGAATCGGTGAGCATTTCAAGCGCGTCACCTGTTTCCAAGACATCAAATACGGTTCGGATCTTCTTCATACAGGAAAAGCCTAGTAGCTCTTGTAATTCGGGACTCACTGCATCTTGGAGCAAGTACATGAGCTTTCCATATTCGCTTCGCATTTTCTCGGGATTCATGATTTTGTACCGTCGACCGAGCTCAAAGAGTTCTTGATACATGAAAGCACTTTCCGCAAAGTTCTTGTCGTCCAAAATTGTTTGGCCTGCTTTGTAATTTAAAGCAACAGCGAGCGCGGACAAGAAGCCACAGACGTTTTGCAATTGAGCACGGACGCGCTTCCCTGGCGGTAAGTACGTGCGTGTATCAAGCTTGTCCGTGTAGCTACTTACGCTTAAAGCAGCCTCCAGTACGCGCAAAAGCTTGCGTTCTTCGTACGTGAGACGAACAGGAATAAACTTGGCTCGTGCAAGCATTTCAGCAGCCCTTTCCGGATCGTTTGCGAGTCTTTTGACGCTGTGCGTGGACGAAGGATACCCTAAGAGGTAATGTCCCATCAAATTACAAAGCGGTTGGCGTCCAACAGGTTCATTTGCGTCAGCAGGAGAATGGGAATCGTTAGAGCCATGCAGGTTGCGATCTTCGTCGCTGCTTGTCTTGCTTTCCATTGTATCTTCGTGGCTCTTGATTCATACCATCATATACAAAAACAGTTAACGTATTTTTACTGAAGTTAAATATAAAGTAGTCGTACAGTGTTGTCGACTCTTTCGGTGGTGTTTGGTCTTGTGACTGTATCAAGATCCTCGGCCTTGGTCGTGGATATTGGCAAGCGCGGCTGGAATGTGTGCGTTCGTCGATTGCCCTTGCGGTGTTGGCCACTGTAGCATAACTCACAAAAGTAGTCATGACATTGCTCGCAAAAGAGCGCGGAGTCGTGGGCTTGGCACTCAATGCACAAGAACTCGTTACGCCGTATCTGCTCTCGTTGAGCCGCCTGTTCGTCTTTTGGGTGTTTAGACGGAGCTGCTGTCACAAGTGCAAATAGATCATGACACACTTCAGGAAGCTGGTCTTCCTCCTTCCAATTATCGTCCAGCAGCGCAGAGAGCGTGCGCATGCGACGGTGACCAGCATCGGCACTTGTCATCTTCAGAACAAGGATCAAATTTAATCTGTGTGGTGTACGCAAAGCAGGCAAAATGCTTCAGCTGTTTTTATTCTATCAGATCTTAAGCTGACGTTTTAAATGTAACCTCGTAATTTTTGGAACTGGCAATACTTGCACCAATGCCAGCTAATTAAGTTGTTTTTTTATGAGGGGACGGTGTTCAAAACACAGCTTTTCGAGATGTAGTTACATATTCTTTTGTCAAGATACTGAAAAATTGTAGACCATTTTATATAAGGTAATTCATTAAGCAGACTTTGACGTGAATATTACCATTTCATCTCGTTCGGTTAATGGAACAAATGAATACTTTTTTTTCGCAAAAGTGAAATATTACAAATCTATCAACAACAAAGTCTACTGTCACATAATCAAATCATTATGGAGGAAGTGCCAACCAGAGACTCGCGCGGAGGCCCCAGCAGAGTGCGTGCTACAACAATATAGCTATAATACAACTGCTTTGTGCGCTGATAGTTTGAGTTTTCATGGCATTTTAAGGAATGGTTTCAAAAGGAGAAGCAGCGAATTGAGGATGAAATCCGAGAGGTTGGTTTAGGCAAGAGCAGTTTTATTGTAGGTAAGCGATTAACTTTGGTGCCACAGGGAATGCAAGAAGCTGTTTCAAACATGCACATTGTACATCAAAACATGGAACATTTAAACGATGTGGTGCGTCTTGACGTTATAACGGATAAAGTTTCTACTTTTGACGGGACCTTTGACGACATCAATTGCGAGAACAGGGCCAAGAAGTAGTAGCCATTTCATCTGTGTGGGTAGACTTTCTACGACGCATGACAGCATCTCGTGAAAAAGCACGTTAAAAGCTTGTCACGATAATCAGCGTATTTAAAATCAGTGCAATGGCACAGGAGTCTGGCGTTCTTGCTCTTGTTGCAGCTTAGCAGTTTCCCGTAAAAAGGCAAGTACTTCTTTTTCAAATGCCAAGTGTTTTTCGAGTGAAATTGGATCGACAGGTAGTGTAGGCACCTCGTGCTTTACTGGCGTCTTAAGTATCGTGTCTTTTAAAGAAAACAACTCTTCCGTCTCGACAATGTGACCTTGAATTGAGACTTCTCGCCAACAAATCTTGTGACCTTCGATCCGAACAGCATTGGCAGCAGCCAGAGCTTCTGTAAAAACCACTTTCGCAGACGATGTCTTGATTCGAATACTTTCAATACTTCCATACGTTCGGAGCTCCCGAGTGAGCGTGTCGTCCGAATGTGAAAAAAACTTTTTATCCCACTTAAATGCGACAGTGCGCTGGGATTTTGGAGCATGAAGAACATCTTGCTGGGCCATTCGAACCTCGCTTCGAAGCTTGGCTTCTCGAGCGACCCGAGCTTGCAGCTCTTGCTGACGAGCGAGTGCTTTTTCGCGATATCGAGAAAGCTCCACTTTTTGCTGTCTTGCAGTAGATTTCCGACTGTGCTCATACTTTTGCTCCTTTTGCAATAGCTCTAAGAGTGCAAGTAAGATTATACAATAGTCAACTTTTACAAAAGTAGCAAAAACGAAAGCTGAAAAGTGATCGCACCATCTCGCATTTGTCGGCGTTTGTCATCGAGCTGTGCCTCTCGCTCCCGCTGTTTCTTTTGAATCAGCAAATCGCGTGAAAGCTTCTTGTCATACGTCTCTTTTTTCTTCGGATCCAGTAGAATGTCACGCGCATGTGTCAATTCCAAGAACTTTTGCACTGCAGTAAATGAATCTCAGCTACACAAACAAATTGGCCAGAATGACTTTATTACTTCCTTCTTACCATTGCCGCCACGGTCAGGATGGTGTAATATAGACTTCTTCTTGTAGGCGCGCGCCACTAAACGTTCATTTGCTGCAGGCTCAAGCCCAAGAATCTCGTACAGATCCTCTCGGAAGTCGTTGCCTGCCATTATTATTCGTGTAAAATCGAGATTATTGCAATGAAAAAACTAATAAAGCCTTTTGACAAAAAAAGAATCACTTTGATTGGTTTAAAAGAGGACGCTCTACAAGCTCTCAAATAAAAGCCCCGCCGCCATGTCTACGTCCCCGTTGCAATTTTGCAGCGCCTGCGTAACCTGTTACGTAAAAATTCAGTTCACACATGTCGCACATATCATCACTGTAACTCGTACCCGTAGCTCGGGAAAACCTAATGCGACAAGTTGAGCAATCTTCTCGCGATCTTCTTGGTCTCCTCTAGCCACAAGAGCAGGACGTGGGACTGCTGCAGTAGTCGTCGAACCCGGCGTGAGTGCTGGAACGGGGATACCGCCAAGTGTAGCTGGTGGCTGCGCAGAAGCCGCACGGTTCTCGGACGATGGAATTTCCTGTACCCCCGCACATGTAATCAATTTAGTATTATTCCAACATGTCATGATGATTCGCAACGTACATGCTCTGGCAAGAAATGGACTTCGTGAAAACGCTCACCTTCGTGAAGACGTAACACATTTTTGCATAAATCGATGCAGCACTACGATCACCACACGATTTCAATCAAAAAAACAATTTCGCAAGCAAGGCAAAAACCAGCGCAAAATAGCTAGCGTACTTGATGACGTTTGAGCATATCGAGACCAAACAAAAAGTCAACGCCCTGTTGATCAAGAATCGTAAAGCTGCAATTGTAAAACTCGTCCCCAATCTTTAATGGAGCCATGTGCACTTTGCCAATAATTGTAGCTGTGCCTACACCGACGGCCTGTATCAACAAGTTTTGTTGAATAAAAGATGTTGCAAGAAAGCTCTACACTATCAAACGAGACTACCTGGCCAGCAAAGCGCTTGTCCACAAGCCGCATGATACCGCAACGCTCTGCGCAGCTCTTTTGACACATTTTTTTGAAAACAGGCATAAGCTTGAAAGCACTAGCTACTGCTTTAAAAGGGCACGGTACCGAAGACATGATAGTCGACTGAGCTCCCGAGTCGACAAACGCTTTCACTTGCATTCCATTGACTTCACATGGAATATAAAGCATCGTGACGTGTCCAAAAGCTTCCGGCATTTCTTCAATTGCAATCTCCATATTCTTTTGAACATTGGACAGTCGAATACGCTCTGCAATTTTGGCTTGGGCCTTGGCATCAAAGGGATTCTGTTCCAACGCCTCAATCTCTTGCTGTTCTTCGAATTTCTGCGACGCAGCTTTCATGTGCATCTGCATGAGTGCCATGCGCACATCCTACGAAAGCACGTCATGAATCAATGGGTTTTCTTGATAGAATCTGCATTCAAATGCGAGGTCTTTAACGTACGGAGACGTTTTTCTTCTCAAGTGCCGTCGCTAAGCTTGGATTTACGTGCTCAAGCTGAATCACCATTACATAGATCGCATTCAAATCTACCCATAGCATGATGTATATTGACTCACTTCTACTAGAAGCTGAGGGTTCTTTTCCATAATGTCAAGAAGTGTCTCTGGCGTCGGGTTTGCCTTCACGTCGACGTGAGTAAACCTTGTGTTCTTGAATACACATAACAAGTGCTCACCGGAATTTCGTGTAATTTCATGCTCGAACGAGCTATAAACTCGGAAGAAGTAGAAAACGAATGCCGCGTAGCAATTGGCGTCGTCGAAGGGCGAAGCACAATTACCAAAAGATCGTCTTCCTTCACGCCCGCTTGCTCAAACTACAGGGTAGAATACATTGATCCAATCAAAATCTTATATTCTATCATTCATACAAGCGCTTTGCCGCTGCGTATTGCAGTAAGATCGACACCGTTTGATCAAATTCCAACAGGTTACTATTAAGCATCAGTCCTTGAACTGCTGCAGGAATGCCAAACTACAAGCACATACCACTTCAGTAAGTGCCAATACTCAGCGGACGACTCGATAACGAATAAAACTTGCCATTCCCTGCAGCTGCGTACGAATCGTTGTTAGCTGCTGTGTGGGCTCGACCTTGAGCTGTGCCACTTGACCACCATCTGCCGATGTGATCGTAACCTGCATAGCTGCAAAAAAGTGCTAAAATTTATTTTTACATCATGCATTCGATTAAATACGACTAGCTCGCCAGTATTCATCCTATACAATTGTATACGGAATCTTAGGTTACAATTCGATGGATACGAGTACGCAAAGTGGTTATTCAGATCGATTGATCCACTTGCGATCTAGCGAATAAGACGCATGGTTCCATTTGTTAAAAAGGCCAGTACGTGACCAGCATTGAGTCTTAAAAAATCGCACCCATGCGGGTCATTTTTAAACGTTGCACGCCATCCGCAAGTACATTAGTACACAAAAATAAAGTCGTACTCAATGACCACGATCTTTCAATCGACCACTCTTAAAACGTCCATGCAAATGCAATCTTGTCGTCTATTCTGGTAGGTCAGCACCACAAATATTATCCGACGTGTGTAATGAATAGCTCCGCGGTTACGTTTCAAAATAGGCACCAATCAACGCTTCGCATTGTTCTACGGCGCAAGCTCGCGGACTGTACCCCTTGTCGAGAAATCCCAGTGCTATGCATTCAGCGGCCTTTACTACTAGGCGGTGACTTTGAAATCGATCTCGATAATGACATTTATCCTGTACGAATGCTCCCAGTCTCGGGCAACAATGTGCGTAACCTGCGCTTTGGCCTCGTCCACGGACCCAAGCGGAAGCGTGTCCGTTTTCGCGCACGAGACTTGGCTACGTACGAGAAGTGGAAGACAGTACTCGAAGCCGCTGTCGAAAAGGCAGCGACAAAGCGTTCAATGGTGGCTACGTGGCTCGATACAGTGCCGATTCTGTCGGCACCGGAAGATAGCTACATTTCAGATGAATTTGGCTACAGCGACGGCGACGAAAGCTGTAAAGCTGTGCCTCTCGAGACTAAACTTGACAGCGGTAGCACCCCTGTGGATCTCTTGCATTTAAAAAAGCCTTTGAATGACGACGATGACACGGAGGAAGAGTACGAGCGGGATTGTTCGACCGAAAGCGATGAGGAGGCGTCAATTCTACCGCTTGCTCGCGAATTTGAAGTTACACGACCCATGGTGCCATTTAATGGCACGTACCAGTCCATTGGCCGTACCCATGACCACGAGATCGATTGGAAATCACACTTAAAGCCATTGTCTACAACCCACGCCATGGGTCCGGAAGTAGCCAAATTGGCCATCGGGGACTCTTTCTCGTGGACATGAAATACGCACGCGTATACTATACTCCCAAGGATTGTGACTTTTTTCTCTAAAAAAAATTAACTTTATTTAGCATAACCCGTAACATTCGTACTTACTGATTCGCAAGACGATAGCAATCTGATTCCGTTACAGCTTCTATTGTCGTTATATTGTGAGAGGCCCACTCGATGCTGGGTCCATGGATTTCTACCCCATGGACGAGGACACGCCACTACTACGGGACATGGGAGGACCGGATGCGTCTCCGCACGACTCTGTGAAACCTGCATCGTACCCAGTGGCGACCAAAAGCCGAGACTCGAGTGCAGCACCCCCCAATCAACAAACGACCGAGTTAGAACTTAATGTCGACAAGATTTCGGTTCTATTTAGCCCCACGGCACGTCAAGATGCCAATACTTTTAACAATTACAAAAGTTTTGCAGAGATTCCACCCAATGGATCGCTTCAAAACCATGACGAATTAAATATGCTAGATCCGTACTTTGACGTGACACCCCCGCGGCTTCGAGTAGCTTTTGAAGGGGCAGGACCCGAGAAAAATGGCGAGTTAGGCTACAATGGTTTTCGAGCAGCTCTTGAAAATTTAGGTATTCGATGTCCAAATGATGTGGTCTTTCTGAAATTAGTACAAAACATTGATCGAGAAAAGAGTGGACGCATTACGCTGCAGCAATTTGACGCAGCTGTGCATCACTTAAAAATGATGCACATGTTTGACGAAAATGCTATTCAAGAGATGGAAAGTGTGGGGTACCGACAAGCAGGGCTTTCGGTTTCGGACTTTTCCGGCACGAAATTACAAACCTTTGCGCTTCGACAAAAGCAATTGCAAAGTTTCTTTACCGCTCATCGACCCGAGTGGGTTAATGTTCGGTGGATTAATCTAGATGGACGTAATAGTCTTAATCTCAAAAGGTTGGCAATTAAATATCGTCTCCATCCTCTTGCCATTGAAGACACGATTGAAGGACACGAACGTCCTAAATTTGATCGATACGATGGTCATTTGTTCCTCGTGTTTCCAGTCTTGCGAATGCAAGTGATGCCCGATAAAGGGTTGCCTTTAGAACGGAAACGGAGTCGCTTTTATTCCGACACTCGCGAGACATTAATGTCGAATTTTGTCAAGCGCATGTCGTTTCGACGGAGTGCATGTACCCTTCCTATCGACGATACGGATGATAACGATGAAGATCCACTAAAGCTCTGGATTGAGCATGTTTTTATCTTTGTGGTCGATAATGATACGGTGATCACAGTCAAAGATGGCGAAGGAAGCAATATCTGGACGGAATTAAACCGGCGATTGGCGGTTCCGTACTCAAAGTTACGGCATAATGATGCCAAGTTCCTCGTTTATTCAGTACTAGACGTCATTGTAGACCAAGTCACGAGTGTTGTTGATGCCGTGACAGAATGCCTCATTGCGCTTGAAAACCAGCTTGAACAAGAACGTCATCGCTTTGAAATGCGCTCCTTACGAGTCTTAAAGAACGAACTCTTTCGACTACCACGATTGCTAAAACCAGCACGAGAGGTTTTAAAAAACATTATTGAAAGCAAAGACTTTGACGCGAGCGTGACTGACTATGTCCGTGATGTGCACGATCACGTCGTGGCGGCCCTTGATGATATTGAACAGCAACTGCAAATGTGCCGCCAGCTCACGGAAGAGTATCGAGATGCCAAGTCGACACAGATGAACTACGTCATTTACACGCTCACTGTGGTCACGACAGTCTTTCTTCCAGGACAATTTCTTACTGGAGTCTATGGCATGAACTTTGATGATATGCCGGAACTTCATGAACGATACGGATACGCTCTCTTCTGGGTCTTTGCAATTACCATTGCCGCAGCACTGCAGCTGTATTTCCGCCACAAACAATGGATTTGACTCAATACATGATATACGTACAGCAAAAAAGATAGAAAGGAGTCACCAATCATTTGCCGACTGCTCTTGCACTTCAAGTACTTTCATTTTAACTAATATCTGTCTTGACTACTCCCAATTCTTGCAAGAGCTCTTTTTTCTCGACAGATTCACGAAATAATGATCTAAGAGTAAATTACCAAAAGTACAATGTTGAAAAAGTAATACTCGGGCGTTGAAATCAGTAATGCAAGTCTACCTCACGAGCATAGCCACTTCCTGCAAAGAGAATTCGTTTAAACAGCTACTGTGTATCTTGTCACGAACTGTTGTAATCGGATCCGTCTTCAATTAAAAGCAGTAGACACATTACTACGCAAAATGTTTTCAGCTTGCAGAAACTTCATTTCATACCAGAATCGACGTAAGTTTTGATAATCTTTCAAGACTTGGAACATATTTTGCAGCTCGTGAAGGCGATTCAAAGAGCGACTCCGACTGCATGATAAAAGGAGTTCCCACGTTTAGAAAAGTAAAGCAAAAGAGGCTCTTCGTCTCACCTCTTTCAGCAGCGACAGCAAGTGGTGAAGGCGAGCTCGTGCAGTTTCTGAAATGTTCTATCATGAAAACCAACATCGTCATAAGTACAAGCGTAGAATCCTTCACCACGAATACAAACCGTTTGAATCAAAACGCCATCGACCAATTTTTTAACCAGTGGTTCCAGCATCCTTGCCGTGACTTTAGAATAAACTGCTGACGGCAATCCTTCCTGCCACGTAGAGCTTATTCGATCCAGCTTGTATAAAGTGCTTTTTAAAAAACTTTCCACGCGGTCCGCATCATATTCAAAATCAATCGCACCAAGCGGCTACATCCAAAGCACACATAATTACTCAAGAATTACAAGCCTTAGCGATTCAATACAGGAGTGTGCTGTCCTATACCGGCAAAGTCGACATTCCAGTCAACATCTCTTCAGCTTGTGTAGTCGTAAATGAAGTCAATACGCGCTCCCCGAGCTCACGAAACGTAAAAATCATATCCACCATCGTTGCGGTGTGTTCTAGCGCTGTCGGGAGTCTATCAATGCAAGCAAGTGTGTCTTTATTAAAGTTCGTCTTGTGTAACACTTCCAGTTCGTACCGAGGTTTGTAAAGATGTCCAATGATCACCATGTGGTGCGCAATGTACAGGCAATCATTATGAAACAACATGCAAGTCCGCGCATCGTTTCCAACGTCGTCTTCGTAGAGCGTTGGCACAATCGAACAAAACAACAAGAACAAATCTCGAGCTGTTTGAAAGAGTAACTTGGCACTACTTGCACTGGAAGTGCATGCTTCGACAAGTGTCTGATGAACTACTTCCACGACTTCATGGGCGCAGACACTCACACGGTAGTCGGGTACTTGAAAGCAGCTACTTTCAACATCATCGCTGTTGAAACTTGCGCGGAAAGTACTCGACCCACTACTTTGCTTGTGCGCCAACTCTCCTTTCTTGTCGGCACCCGAAGATGCACGTAGACTACCCTTTTCCAATGCCCCTTGAATCTTTATTGAATCCTGATAACCCTGCATCATCAAGTCACGTCCAGTGCTTAAAATCGCTTGCCGGCGTTTCCTTGAATGCACTCTATAAAGAAAGAGCTAGACGTTATGTGCACATTCTCAACTATAAGAATCAATGTAGCAACGCACTGATCAAGTTCGTCGATAAAGTTCCGTAGCGGATTATTTTGACGACATACAGTGAAGGAAATCGCCAGTAAGGCATTCTCCAAGTCTGTAATCTAATTCAAAGAACCATTCCGTCATATCTGCAATCAATACCTCAAGCTACATAGCTTACACTTGTCCTTAATATGTTTCGATACGTGTCGAATGCAGCAGGATCTTGTGGCATATGATCATGCAAAAGATTCAATACGTGGGTCTCGAGATTCCCAGGTATCGTCCACAAAACCTCTCCTAACTGCTTCATCAATTCCGTATCGCCTCCAAACAATTCGACATGTACAAACTCGAGCACATTCACCACAGCAACACATTTACACTGCACCTCGGATCCCTTCTCACTACCTACTACATCCTCTTCCATCTCCACGATTGAAAGCGTCACACTCGTTTCATGACGCACTTGCTTTGGCGTTCCACGTGACAATTGCAGCATGGGCTTGATCAAGTGCTCTAAAATAGCTTTTGCAATACTTTTCATGCGAGGAGTGAGGATCTTCAAGAGTTCACAGGCTTTCCAGAAAGCCTTGCGTCGTTCCAAATCCGACAACTCAATGTGCTCATTGGAATTTTGTACGCTACTTGTCGTCACCTTTAATGCTTGATTCCTCCATACAACCGTGGTATTAAAGTACCTCTTGAGGTCACTAAGCAAGCAATTCTTCTTGCTTACGAAGCGAAGCTTTAGAAATCGAATAATTGTGCTTGGTTTTTCAAGAGTAGTATCAATTTGATCGACTTGTATCAGTTCATGCAGCAATCTCTCGGCTTCGACAACGCCTTCAGCACGTGTAAGGAAGCTTTGATGGTCAATAGCATCGTCTTCATCACCAAGGAGCCGATCAAATTCCATGAGCTGTTCTAGTATTGTTAGCATGCTCTTTGATTGTTGAATTTTAGTCTTCAATCGCTCTTGTTGCGTTAAAGAGAGCAACAATTGCGCTTCCGGTGCCATCTCACCGGCTTCGTTTAACTGCAAATGATCCACGGCGTCCAATAAGGCCACGTTTAAGCGTCGCATCTTCTCCTGAAGATCCGAAGCAGTAGAATCGTCGTCGTCGATGGGAAACGTGTGTGAAGAGTCCCATTGAGCCGCTATTTTGACAGCCTCGTCCGCCGAGATCGACGACGAGGACCCGTAGAAGGAACGGATGGCATCGATGACCTCGCGCTGCACCTCGATAATCTCGTCGTGGGTCTCTTCAAGCTTTCTTTAGAGGATAAAATGTTAGTGAATACATTGCTGTTGTCACGCGAGAGAGTTAGCAAAGGGCGCACCTTGTTAACGAGTCGAGCGACGTCATTCGACTTGGAGTGTTTTTTTTAAAGAAATTTTGGTGCTATATATTTTACATACGAGACCTCGAAAATATTCCATTACGTAGCAAAAGATTAATTTATCTTGTAAATTATTAAGAAAAGTTGTATTTTGTGTGGAACATCATGTGACTAAGGAGTGCTGTTTTTTAAGCTTCCTACTTCGATGCGGCAGTCGCACTTGATAGGGCGTAGTTTCTTTCAACGTCCTTTACATTGCTTAGCCGTACAATCGCTTGTGGATTATGTATCGCGCCTACCATGTCTGCAATGCGGTCAGGCTTTTGCCGCCATTGCTAATGTGGCGCCAAAGCGTGTGGGTTGCGGCCAAATGCAGCTTCCACTCGTCTGCTCTAAGGTTGGCAGGTATTTTTACAAGGACCACGTTATGTGATGCATCTATTAAATGGTATAATGCACAACTTAGGAATGCGCTGACACGTTGCAAGCGACCAAACCCGATAAATTGAGCATGTACGATAGTATGGTAGAAGACGTCAAGTACTCAGCGACCCCTGAAGCCTCCAAGCTCTTTGCAGAAGGTCTAATATGTCTTTATGACAATATCATGTGAAATAAATACTGAGGTTCCAATGTAGTACTGCAGCCAAGTCGACGTGAGAGCAATAATTACAAAGGAGAGAGGCCGTTACGGTCATGGACAGACTATTTAAAGCTCTTCCGACCTGATAATCGCTTTTTAAAAGACGTGCGAGCTCTAAGGCTTCTCTCTTCGGCCTATACGTTCGTCATGACGATAAGTAGATTCTTTCCAGAGCTCATAGATCCCGACCAGGCCAATAATAAAGACAAGTTTCAAATCCATGTCATTGGAGCTCGCGCAGAAGCAACGATGCCTCATTATTTATGGAATGAGCTGTCATTTTTTCACCCACAACAGCAATTTTGGATCAAGCTTATAGGAGATCACGTACCACGTACGGCGAGCAAGACACAGATGACCAACATAAACTCATCTATTCAGCTCGAGATGATCAATGGACTCTACCACACAATTGAAGCGACTCATCGAGAAAATCCTAGCGCTTTTGTGCTGTTTAATCCAGGTATCGGCCATTTGCATTTGCGAGCAAATTGGGAACCCACGTTGTTGACGATCTTATCATCCAAACGGCCAATTCTCATCACGTCATTCAGCCTTGAAGATCAACAACGGGACCTTGCGGTATTGCAAAAAATAGTCGCTAGCATGTTTAAGCAGCATAAACTACGATTTCGATGTCAAGCGAAGAAGAATTCATTCTCTAGCTTGAAGGTTCAAATTGATCCGAGGAATGTAAGCACGCCCATTCAGACAAATAGTCGCGTAATGGTGGTACAATTGGCCACTTGCATGGATGAAAACTTGTGTTTGTAAAAATCGGTGTGATAGGTCGGAAAGGCTTAATATTAGTGATTTTCTATTGGATCTAGTGATCCGATTGATATGTAAGTCTATAATTTTTCATTGCGATTGCTGTAGCCGCTTGTTTAAAGTTTCACCTTAAGTGTCGTCTGTGATATTGTTGGACGTAAGTTGCGTATTATTTTTTATGAAAGTCAAGTAATTGGTATCACTTTATAAGCTACGAGGCAAGAGCGTCGAATTTAAAAATAAGCCAAGCTAGGAGCTTTGATCTTACTACTTGCAAGTGATTGAGCATGTAATTCGAAAGCGAGATAGCCAAGCACAAGGTTGAGATCCTGTAAAGTTACAAAGCCATTTCTAGTATCGCTTGACGTGCGAGGTCGATCGAGTAGGACCAAAACCAAATCGCATGAAACAAAAGACTAGACGTAGTTTTAAATTACGCTGCAAATGAAATGCTAGGCTATCAGGGGTGCATTGGCCGCAAATGTCTTCAACGAGTCTTATTTGCATCTCGCGTTGGCAAGAAAGAAGAAGTTGTTGCACTTGTTTAAGCGACGTGCCATAATACATACGCTTTTATCTAGAGTTCTAAACTCGGAAATATACGTCGCTCAAAAAAGTTAATTATCATTGTCGCTTAAATAAAGTTAAAATATTGCAGCAACAATAAATGCCAAGTTCGATATAAGCACACGCGAGCATGCTGGTATTCTTTTATAAGATGTAGTAGCATTCCAGCTGCCTTCCTCCAATCAAATTCGGCATTCGCTTAAGCGATGCTTAAATGAGCTTTTTGCTCTTAAAGAATTTCTTTAAATACAATACCTGCCACAGGCCCATACTAAGCAGTATAACGATCGAGAAGAAACTAAACCAAAGCACTCGCGAGTTCGTCGACTCGTTCGTGTTGCGCATCATTGCCTCACGTTCGCGCATGTAGAGCATCTCTCGATGAATTTCATCAACTGTATCCTCCATCTTACGAAGCTCTTTTTCCACGGGCATGAGGTGCTCGCGCTTAGCAACTTCAGTGTAGTCCTTGGCCTCCACGCCATGTTTGTAGTCAAGCATGACACGCACAGGCCTCGTGTTGCTATTGAGAAAGCACACGGCGTAGATGCCGCCAATATCCGCCGTAAACGAGAACTTGTGGATGTCGTCTGATGATGTATCAATATTCGTATCCTCTTTTAAATACTTGCGAAGCGGGTCCGTGATAGTTAACGCGACGCCAGACTGGCCGCGCATGCCGCCAATCACGTTATAGTGCACTACCACGAGGCTTCCTTCCGCTACTTCATCGCTTAGGCATTTATCACTTTGTCGCCGTATGTCGAACTGCACGGCTTTTAAGATGCTGACGCTTAGCGCAAGCACCAGTAACTTCAGCACCGTCGTCGCGATCATTGGTATCCTGGACAAAAATTACAGAATGATATGACGAAACCGAGGGATTTACGATTTGAACTAAAAATGTATCTTTGAAAAATAAATTTTAATTTATTCCGATTTCTCAAATGTCGATATGGAAAATCGCAGGCTTGGCATTTTTACTTATTAGCTAATATCGAAAAATTCGTATTCCATTTAAAATGTAGCGAATAGCCGGAAGTATATGTAACGGGGCACTATTGAAGGGGCTAAAGTTGCCGTAATGTTACACAGTCCCCGTTAAGCACACTTGTTATACTTAAGGGATTTCTAAATAATAGTAATTAGACCCAGCACTCGGGTGTGGTGCACATTTGTGACCAACCCTTGTGTATGTGATGCACATGGGTGCATTCACATTAGGAGGGATGACGCTCAGCGTCATTCGTGATGACGGCTAGCGTCATCCGTTACGCGAGGTATCTATAAAGATATGCTCGCAATACATCTTAAGTGTTATCTATAGAGATGACATTTTGGTTGGTAAAAACAGGTATTTGTATCCAATTCTATTAAATATAAATCAGTCTGAAAACTACTTCCTACTTGGTAAGTGCGCACGAGGAGCCGGATTACCGCTCCCATGACGACACTAAACCAGAGTACTTAGTGTGTTCGGTGAGGTCGTTTACGCGCCCACCACAACTACCTCACTGCACGCAAGAAAAGCAGGTTGTACAGCTTCCTCGCTGTGCTAGGGTGTGCGTACGACGTGCCCGCCTACACACCACGACTTGTACTGCTTCAGTACAAGTCTTTTTCGCACCGCTTCAGTTGCGAGTGGTGCCATACGTCACTTCACGCACACTAGTACGTGCAGAGGAAGACTACTCTTTAAAAGAACTACCTTAAAAAAGGGTTAAATGAAATCTGCATTAATATAATTAAGGCTCTCTTCTTTTTATCTGTTATTGCTAACTTTATTATAAACTACTACTAAACCTTGAAATTTTGTCTGCCTCTCTCTCTCTTTGTCTACGTTTACAGCTGATTAGTCTGCGGGATGAATAGATATGACGGCTTGTACCAATTTCTGGATCTGTCAAAGTCCAGAAACTTTATACCAAAGGTCGATGGAACTTTGAGAACAGTGACACGAGTGCCAGTCGCTAAGCGAACAGTGATTGTGTCACCTTCATGCGCTTTAAGCGCCTCAACATATTGCTAATTCTCTTTAAGGGAAAGACGACGAGCATAATTGCAAGACACCCCTGAGTAAGATTTCCGAGCATTACTATTTAAGTAATATTCTCCAAATATTATCTACCTTTTAAATAATATATTAATAAACAACCTTACACCCCGTCACATCACCCCGCCCTTAACGGACAATCACTTTGACTGTCATTGCATGAAGTGGTCACTATGTGACCACAAAATTTAAAATGATGTTGATCGGTCAGAACCATCATTTTAAATTCCGTCGCATGAAGAATCAACTCATGCGGGGTGCTGGTAGTGCAAAACCTTCGGCTGCGGCTCATGCAGCCGCGGGTGACGCACTATAGTCTCTTGCGGCAGACGTTCCGTCTGCCGTAGTATCTTCTTCTCGCGCAACACTAGATGTTGCGGGTGCACGTGGTGGTTCGCCACGTGAATTCGACCCCTCTTTGGAGGTCGACTACGAATGTGAGTCGGACGAAATGGCCGACTCGGGGAAAACAGAACAGTCGCCTGATAGACGTCAGGCGGCTGACTATGAGCCTTCGAATGAGAGGGCTCATTCTGATAGACGAGTTAATAGTCTGTTTGGTTCCGACGATGAGGATGACTCCTCATCGCCCATTCCGTCTCCCGTACGGTCACCTGCACCTCTTTCTGTGGAAAGTGATGACGATGGCATAAACCATCGCAATAAAAGTTCTTGAGGTACCCCTGCTTTGGTGGGTACCACTCGGGGGAGTGAAGACAATAAAATGTCTCTTCTCACCCCTGAGAAAAAGCCGTGGCTTTTGCCCTAATGGTTAATCAATAGCTTGTCTGGGGAGACTACTCCTCACAATAAATATCCCTTATTTATTGCGACAAAGCTACTTGGCCTTGATCCCAGCGCGAAGAACTTCCGCGCAAGTCTTGCTTATGCAAGCCTGGAGCGCGGTCATTCGCAATGTCAAAGACATTGGACGCGAAGCCTGGCTTTAAAGACTTGACGCGATTCATGTTAAGTTTGAAAAACGAACTCCAATCGGTGCAAGGCATAAATTGCATCGCTTGTTACGTGAGGAAGGACTTCGATGCCTCACGTGGGGTGGCAATCCCAAAGCGAGTAAAAGAGGATGTCTATTCCCTTTCTTCGCCCTGGGGAAGGGCTCGCATCTCTATCGAGATGCGCGATGCGATTGACGTTTTTCAATCGATTTACATGCACCAAGGGCGTATGTTTCTTGTAAACCTTCTGATCCATCGATGGGTCTCGTCATACTGACGGATGAGGCTCTTAACGTCAACAATCAGCTGGGAAGGAGGCTCCCAGCTGTCATGCGAAGGTGGATAACCACGCCAGCGAACAAGATAACTCGTTCGCTGCCCCTTCACATCACGGTGGTTTTGAATAAGTTCAACAAGGACACGTTGACCACCGCAAGAATCCACCAAAGGTTGTGGCGGAAGAGGGAAAATTAGATCCAACCCATTTGTCGGATCTAGAGTCGTAGATCGACAAACTCGACAACTTCCTCCATGATATGGAGGACACGAGCGCGGGGGGTAAGCGTCGCTCGTCAGAGCAGACGGTGCAGGCTCACCATATCGAACGGTTGGAAGACCGTTCGAAGAGTGCGTACTCCATGTTGGAGTACGAACGGTATTATTGCGCTCTGCGTTAAGAGCTGTCATCAGCTCATCGCGATTTTGAGGATCTTCGGACCCGACATTAGATTCTCCAGATTCAGAATGATCTGGTACGTGACCCCAAAAATCTTTTGGGGATTCTTGAAGAGGGTGGTTAGATCCGTCCTCGGAAGAAACTGCGTACTGATGGTACGGGCGGAGCCGGCCAACGCAAAGCGTAGGATGCGTTCGCATCCTACGTGGCAATTCTATTGTGTACGCATTGCCTCTGTGATACAGTACACGGAAATGCCCAATAAACTTGGGTAGTAGCTTACTGCAACTCACACTAGTGACTACACGCTTAGGTAGGATTGCCGTAGAGAGTAGCACTAGATCATTAATTTTAAATAGATGAAAATTTGCTCTTCCATGTTTGTCTGCATTCCGTTTCCGACGGTCCACTGCGTTAGTAATGGAATCCTGAACGAAACGGATGATTGATTCTCGAGTTCAGAAATTCTTCTGATGACACATTTGTTTTGTCTTTTTCAGTACGCTTTGTGCGCACTGCCATGAGATCTTTTTCATCTTCGATTTCGAATTCTTCGACATCGACATCACTATCGTCGTTGTTAACTTGTGCGCGTGATGAGCATGAGCCAGAAGTGGTTCTGCTCGTGCGAGTCCACCCCCCCTTAAACTAGAGGATCCCTCTAATTGGGTGGGTATGCGAGGACGGCGTCAGCCATTCAGGAAGTGCGGTGTATGCTATGTAGACGCATCCACCGAATTATTGACGGCGAACTTGACCATCGGTCAGAACTCGCTCCAATTCGGATACGATTGGACGTATCCTCGGAGTATCTCTTCAAGGACGCAATTTACGCGTTCTGTTTGACCATCCGTGTCTGGGTGATCGGATGTTGACATAGTCGGCCGAGTTCCGAGAAATCAGAACACGGATTGCCAGAACTCCGCCGTGAATCTTGGATCTCTATCCGAGACAAATTTATGGGGTAACCCATGGAGTTTGAATACCGTGTCGATAAAGACACGGGCACAACCCGGAGCCGTAATCGACTCTGGTATTGCAACAGATGTTCCATCATGCTGAATCTGTCAATAAAAACAAGGATTCCATTATTTTTGTGATCGTCTTTGGGAAATTCGAAGACGAAGTCCATTGATACAGGACTGCCAACATTATGCCGGAAGTGGAAGAGCTTGAAGAGGTGGAAGGGATGAAGGGCTAGGCTTCACCCGTTGTAATATTTGGCAAGCGCGAATGTACTTGCGCACGAACTGATACTGGCGGGGCCAGTAAAACTTGCGACTTACAGTGAAGTAAGTCTTTTCACGTCCACAATGTCCGCTTGTTGGTGCATCGTGACACTCATACATGATGCGCAAGCGCAAAATATTGTGATTTGGAACGACGACACGAAGAGTGTAACGGGGTGTATCGTTACATGAAATTAACACTAAAAAGGTTGTTAATTAATATTATCCAAAACATAGATAATATTTGGAGGAAATTACTTTAAATAGTAATTTCCTGAATTCTTATCCATAAATAGGTATAGACCATTATGTCTATTTATTCCGCAGACTAATCAGCTGTAGAAGTAATCAAAGAGAGTTACGAGATAAGATAGATAAGAATTCATTTACATGTTTAGTATTAGTTTATAGTTAAGACAACATTTACAAAGATAGATTAACAA
>NC_090612.1:4390838-4400552 GCF_004359215.1 Bremia lactucae
ACGGATATTGCTTCTTCAAGCGTATCCAGTTCCAAGCGGAACAGGTGGGTCTTTACGGGACCATCCGTAAGACCTTGCATGAACACCGTAATCGACGTGTGTTCATGGACTGGGTTTTTGTAATACAACTCGCTAAGAGTCGTAAGTGCTGGGCACATGCGTGAACATCACGCTTGCCTTGCTTGAGTTTCAGAAGCTCTGAACGAGCTCTAAACTCAGCCCTAGGCGGTTCAAGCGTCTGTTTGAGGCTGGCTTAAAAGCTCAAAGCGACCCAAAGACATATGGGTCGCGCAACTTGAGGCCCAATGCCCAAGTTCTAAAACGACCTGCCAAATTTGATTGAGCGAATGCGACTTAAACTTGCTCGTCGACGATGTGACGTGCCCTTATGGAATCGTCCAACTCGACAAAGCATCTTAAGAGGGAGTCTTTCTCGACTTCCCTATACTTAAAGATGTCAATCTTTAGAGTTTCGGGACTACGCGTACGCTTCATCCCAGGTACAGGGGCCTGTACCTGTTGTAACCTCAACAGCGGTCAACGCCATCGTCATCCTTCTCCATGAGCGCGCTGCCGATTGCTACTTGCATCGCAGACGACGCTAAAGGGCTTATCCGCGTCTGGCAATGCCAAGACCTGTGCCACCACAAGAGACTGCTTCACTGATGTGAACGCATCTTCTTGTTCTTTTGACCAAACCGATTCTGCGTCTTCTTAATGAGATCATATAATACTTTAATTTCTTTCGATTCCGGACTACACCGAACAATCTAGGACATCCGCCAAAGCCTGATGGTCCCGAGCCAAAGTCTTATGATCTCGGGACAGAGTATAGTTCTCATGAACCAGATGATCCACTCTTTTCCCCAAGAAAGAGATCTTATGACGAGCTATCACCAGCTCGTTTTGAAGGGACTTATGGGTCCTTTCGTTCTCCAGTTGAAACAGTCGTAACTTGGCACAAATTCTCAATTGGTCACGAGAAAAATTATCAATCGTCATTGCTAACTCGCCGCGACGGGATCGCTCGTGATCAGTTTCCTCCCTTAAAACGTGAAGGGTGTGATCCAAATCACAACGTAGGTTCGGATTTTCAAACGAGGCGAAGCTGATTTTTCCTCTCCCTCCAGATCCATAGACAGATTCGAGTGGTGAGAATGTTTACTTGCTGAACGCCTCTCAAACATCCGTGAGATAAAGGGGGTTCGAACGAGCTTAATCGTTGTTGGCGAGGGTAGTCACCCTCGCATGATAGTTGAGAACCTCGTTCTCAACTGATGATGGTCGTTTCGGCCCCCATTCGACAGTACGACGAGACCTATCCTTCTTGACATAGAGAAAGAGAGCACCCCGCGCTCGTAAATTGATTGGAGGTTCTCAATCCCTAAGCACACCTCACAAGAGATAAGCATCTTCCATTGATGATCTTTAAGGAAAAACGCTTTCTAAGGGGCATGACCTGCGTCCTTACAATAGCATGGACATGAGTCCCCCAAGAGAGGTAAGGTTCCCATGCTACTTTAGACGAACAGTGCAGCTTTCTGCGTGCAACAATTACGATCCGTTTTTCGAGCCGTTCACGAAAAGCATCCAATTTGTCAAGCCAGACCTCTCGGCCTATGTTTTGCACATTCTGTACAATGCCGGAAAAAGGCATCGATGAACAATTCCGTTCATTTACACCAGGCTTGTGAAGCCTGGATGTGTTGAACAACGGATTAAAGTATCAATCGTGGTCATACAAAACCAACGAGTCAAGTTACCCTTAGACGGCAACAAAGGCTTCTTTTCGGGAGCGAACTGCAACGTATCGCGGTCCTTCCCATTTTGGGTTTTTTTAACGTTAAAGGTAATTTGGCTCTCGAAGCGATTATTAAAATCTCTTCTTTCCTGGTGGTGCAAACTAGCACAACCAGCAGCATTCTTTCCTTTCGTTCCTGGTGACGCATACGAACGTCACCAGAGTGATCGTCACCCATGGTATCATCATCAGATAAATCCCCACGAGAAAGGTCCGACGAGTCGATTACAACCACGTCATCACCACTAATGTAATTAATTCACCATCCCATTAAGTACAAGATCTGTTCTTAACGGAGGTTGTGTAACATAAGGGCAACTGTAGCCCGTTACAAATATATTGATGTCAAGACTATAAGAAGATATTTGTGCGCAGGACTTAAATACATTAATAACATTTTTACTTTTTCCTATACTAAGCATTTCTTAGTATTTGCCTCTCGTTGCTAAGTTAGCAACTTAGCATCTTCGTCTTCTTGTCGTATACGTGAGGTAATTGGAGGTACCTTGCTACACGATTATTAGAGTAAATTAGTTTGTGTTGAAGCTGTACAATCGAAATGTGCGGCGTTGCAGATAGTGCCCAAGAGTATGTGCCTTTAGAAGGCTTCTTAACTCTTAATAATCACAGCGCAAGCCTTAGAAAGGCACGGAGCTCTGTCTTTCAAAAGGAAATTGAGCTTGAATTATTTTGAATGTAGAAAACACCTTACCATAACAACCTAATACAGATCCTTCCACTACATCTCTCTCTATCTGGTGGCTGATACGTATAAGGACCATCATAATTTTTATTGCTTGCCGATACCGATAGTGAGTGCAACGGGGCTTCCTTTGCTAGTACTGTTAACAGTACTAGTCAACCTACAGTGGTAACAGTGAAGGTTGGGCGCCTCCATTACTTCGCGTAGACGTGCAAAGGAAGATTACAGGTAGCCAAGTAGTCTTTACTACCAAAGGTAAGTTCTTAGGTTTTTAGAATAAAAAAAATGTAAAACTGAACTAATATTTCAAGCTCCTTCGCAACGATCTTCTATATACTACTGACTTTATTTTGTTACTAGCAAATAATGTATGGCTCCTCCTTGTGCACTGCACAATCGTGTTTTGCGACGATTGGGCGAGGTTGATTTAAATTTAAATCAACCAATTAATAGAACCAATGTCTTATTGAATCGATATAACCAAATTTGGTAATATTGGAACCATTAAGTCAAATAATTAAATGAATATAATTATTTGTACTTCTTTGCTTATCTCCTTTTATAAAACAAAAAAAGTTATTATTACTCTTTTAGGAAGTACAACTTATGTAACGGGACACCCGCCCTAAACTAACAGCCACTATAGTGACTGATTTTGGGGACAGGGAAAACTATTGTGTCTTTCCTGAAATTTTGCATTATTGGTTTTATTTAAAAATTCCAATTTATCGCATCATAGATATTTATTCAGAAATTAGTGTGGTGACAAATAAGTCTATGAGCGTAGCTCGTGAGGTCGCAAAGGTGGCAGCTGCACGGATCAGTGCAGCTGTTGGGAATATAAATGTTTCAGTAGACGCTAATGTGTCTACTGTGGGTAATAATTTACCTCGTACTCCCATTGGAGTTGACTAGAATATGTCATCTGCTGATGCCATTGCAGGTGACGGTGCCAACTGCTACACCAATTGTTGGCGACAACCGTCATCGCCTGACTCGGTGCCTACTGTGAAGGCCACCGGATTTCCCGGGGCCGAGTCCGTTGAATCTTTGGGTTCTATCGTGACAGCCAAAGAGATGTAATTTTACCTACCACTTTGGTGTGGTTCACATTGTGACCCACCCTTGTGTTTGTGATGTCCCTGAGAGCATTCACATTAGCGGGAATGGCGGCTAGCGTCATCCGTTATGCGAGGTATCTAGAAATTTACGCTCGCAATATATATTAATTTTATCTACACAGATGACATTCTATGATTAGTAAGAACAGGTATTTTAATTAAATACGATTAAATATAAATCAGTCTGAATACTACTTCGTACTTGGTAGGTGCGCACGAGAAGTCGGATTACCGCTCCCGTGACGGCACTTTACTAAACTACTTAGTGCGTTGGGTGAGGTCGCTAAGGCGCCCACCACAACTACCTCACGGCACACGAAAGTAGACAATCAAATGGCTTCCTCACTGTCCTAGGGCATGTGCTTCAGCAGAGCGTGGCCGCAGTTCGAGATGAGAGCCAAATAAGGTTTTAGTAAGAAATTACGAAATATGCAAATTATATAGTATGGCTTTCTTTTACAAGAAATTTAGTTAATAACTCTCTTTAGGGGACCCAATAGCATGAATTATGTTTTTCTGCTTTTTGTCTGGTCTGTAGCTTATTATAAATGTTTCATTGGCTTGTATTTTTGATATCACTGAAACTCATCAGTCTCCGTATTCCTCTGTGACTATCAGACGATCACATAAATATAATTGTGCAATATCTGACATCGATATGATTGCACTGTCGATCTCAAGAAAATACAAACAATCGAATTAGACACCGTTGCGGTGTAACATTAACAAAATAACGTTTTTATAAAAGAGATTTGTCACGATTTCGATAATTCGCCACTCATTAAAAATCGTCAAATTTTAATGGATTGTAATTATAACTGGATGGCAGACATCCACTACTGATAAGTACCTTCATCATCTAATTTAATTTATCGAGCAATAATAAAACATGACGTCGAAGAGCCAGCTGTGATATATGGAAGTATAAAATCTGCACACACATCCTTGTGACAAATCTGATCCTTGTTCCCGGATAATTCTTATGATTAAACCCAGAAGATGAAATTTTAGCGCAAGAAACTCCTCAAGTACGGTACATACGTGAAATTATCGTCGCATAAACATGCCGACTTCTATAGTTGCCGTGTCCCATGCCCTATGATACTTGAATTACTTACAAATGGGAAAAAAAAATGTGCGCACGGTGATCGTTCAAAATTGGTTCTCGTCTTGGCTCACCCAGTCGGCAATTACATGTCGGCAATGTATTGCAGCGCGACTTCAAACATCGTGAGAAAATAGCCGACTTCACCCAGCATCAACGACGGGTGAATCATCGCGCCTAAGAGCTCTTTTGTGGCTAAAGGTCGCTTCAAACCGCTCTTCACAACAACATAAATGTGAATCGGGAGATAATCGTCTGCTGTGAGCGCCGAATTCTCATGCCAATCCAAATTCTTTTCGCCACAGCTCTTGAAAATCTCCAAAGCAGCACGCAAGAGCTCTTGAATCTTGTCCATCGGCAGCGTTCGCTCATCAATCATGCTCAAGTGGTGACATGAAAGTCCCCAATCTTCGTCCGACTGTAAATGCTCGGGGATCCCGCTCTCGATTTGAGACCTACACTTTAAACGCTCAATATTGCGCGCCAATCGCTTTTCAGCCTCCTTATTTACCGTCGTACCCACTAGAAACGTCACTTGATTCTCTAAAGGCACTGAAATCGTGTCTTCCACCGCATGAAACACACAATCTTCCACCACGGACGTCACATTCACACTCTGATCCAACAGCGATAGCGTATCCACGTACTGTGGGTCAAGATGTTCTAAAATGTACTTTTCAATGCTTGTGATTGTATTGCGTAAATCTTTGACAGCTGCAGCAGCTGCTAGCGCAATTCCTTCCGACTCGTTGCCGCCTGGACATACGGCATTTTCAATCGTCACGACGCGATTTCGAAACGCGTGTAAAAACTGATAGCACGTACTTCCTTCCACTGCACCGTCGCAATTTAATCGTCGAAACAGATCGTACGTAAGCCACTTGGGCTCAATGGGTTCCCCAGTCGTGTCAATCTTTTCTAAAGACGATACAAACTCAACCGAGCATAACTCGAATTGAAACTCGGTTAACAAGCTGCGCTGAAGCATTGAATCGGGTTCGAGCGCAGCCAGATTTCTCAAAAAGACCTCGATTTCGCCCATACCACGAGTCACTGCAGCTGTGTTGGTTGGTCGAAATCGTCGCCTTGGAAATGGCAATTCGAGTAAAAACCGTAAATACTCTTTTTCTTCTTCGGCCGCGACGGCACAACGAATGATGCCACGCACTTTACGTCGAAGGTCGTAAAAGTCACTAAAGCGCTTCTTGGTGATCCAAAAGACACGTGTATGGAGATCAATCACGTGCACGATATAGTCCGTCACGGAGCTCATTGTTTCGCATCGTACGAGTCGTACGGATAGACCTGGACGGAGTCCAAGGTATGGCCACTTGGTATATTGCTCGAGTGTCATGCTTCGAGCAAATTGTTGAGCATTGCCCTTGGTTGGCGAGAAGACCAATGGTGGCATTGGTGGAAGAATATTGGATCCAGTTCCTGAAGACGACGAAGCTGCACTTGCGGCACCGACACCTGGAGGAAATCGACCGGCTGTCTCGGGGGTTATGGCAACGTCGGGATCCATGCGCCGGCGATCGGTGCCATCGTCGATCCTTGTTAGACTTGATAACGATTTTCGAATGGATTTTCGAGGCTTGATGTGCGCATCTGCCACGTTTGGGTCCATTTCGAGCAGAAAACTGGACCGATTCTCGTCCTATTGGAATCATAACGGCATGGTCGACCCATCAATATCGAGACGTTGCACATGTTGTAGCGCTACATTCGCACGCACCTTATTTGTTGCTCCTCGGGTTCGTATGAATCGCGAAATGTGCTGTAGAAAGCGATTTTCATGATGTGACGAGATGCGCGCGGCCATTTTATTCATAGCGTGGCCTGCGAGTGTCGAAAACGCGTCGTCTGTGGCGGTATTGGCCTCTTTTTGAAGCGCAAGGTCGTCTAGCGAGAATGCCGGGACTACGGGCGCCAGCAACGGCTGCGGTGGGAGATTAAGCAGCCGTCGCCAGCCCGCAGTGGTTTCCTCCTCCGCCATGGGCTGCAGCTCGTCACATTCGATTTCCGTGACACTGCTCGCTCGCCGGTCGCACCTTTCGGCGGCGCCGCTCATGCTGCTGCGTATGAATCGACCCGGAAACTGGTACGAGCACGGACTAAAGTGTCCGCACAGATGTGGTGGTTTGATTGTCGGCGCAAAGGGCCTGTCCTACGACGCTGACAATGACGACTGCCGCTACTTTGTGCTTGGGTTTGTGTTCCGATGCATGCTTTAGAAGAGTTTGTCGCGTTTCTATGGTTGCCGGTCTTTACCAAGGTCGGACAGAGTGCATGAACTAATAGAGTTTATGGAGCATGACGGTACAACCGAAAGAGGCGGGTTTGCCTCTCACGTCGCAGAAACGAGCGAGCAACTTACTTGAGAAACCTTCAGGATACCTCGACGACGCGTTTCAGCATAATCCAATTGGCGACTATCTGGGCGGATTAGAAGAAAAGGGCGGACCAACGTTTGACGAGCGGGTGCAACTGTAGAAATGCGAGGGCTGCCTTTTTTCCTTTTATAAATGATAAACCTGCTACTAGTCATTGCGTTGGGAATTGGTAATACAAGCTGGCATCTATGCCCGGGGAATGCCTTCACGCTCTATAAAATCTAGTAGCATGTAATTGATGAATACGCGTATTGCTCGTCGATGCTTCGAGGGGTGCTACATTGATGTCGTGCAGATATGGACGTCGTGATTTGCTCGGGCTGCCAGAACAATTGCAGCTATTTCATATCGAGATGTGCTTTCTGTAGTGGAAGCATGCGCATTCCTGTTTGAATTGATGTATGTCGCAAATGCGTGCGATCACATTTTAAATGCCCTTTATACTGCGTTTCTCACATAAAGCCGCCACTACGGAATACAAGCATGTGCCGCAGCTTCGTTTCCTTGTTTTTCTAGAATAATAGATAGTTTCCGAGCAGATAAGCAGCAATCAAGGGGGCCGATTTTTAAACTGTTAAAGCTTCGCGATTTCGGTGCTTTGAAAAAACTAAACGGCTTTGTGTGATTGTCTTTTTAGCGACATGATTTCGATTAGCACTTCCAGCTGATCCTACAGCACTGATACCGTAATCGCTCTACATGCAAATGTATGTCTCACCTACTCTTTGCTACTCTTCTGTTCGATTTGATGCCACAACTGAAACGTGTACTGGTACTGAGTGAATACTAGCAATTTTTTTCATGTAATAAAAATAATGGCCGTTGTCACGCCACCGATTGAATCGCTTGTTACGATGAATACAATACTTGTCTTATCGAGACAAGATCTGCGAAGCTTATTTAATAATAAGCAACGAGCAAGGAATGCTATCGGTCGTACGGTTTGTATTGGTGTCAAACTTTTTGTCCAGTATTTGGCCATTTCCAACATTCGTTACGTCAAGTTTGGGAGAAGCTACGTAACATTACTAGACTTGCTGCATACTTATCGCGCCTATTAGTATCGTGCTCGTTCTTAACAAACGAATAAATTAAGCGATTTTCTAAGATGCGAAGAACTTGGCCGCCGTTCGGGACACAGACGGCAACTTACGTATTCGTTCCGGATACAGACACAATCAATTGGCTTAATCTAAGCTATATGATTGGCTAACTCTATAAAATTAGGAAATTGACCCTTTTTCCTCAACTTCACACCCTTTTTATTTTAAAAATTTGCAGTGCGAGGGAGTGGGTCCCCCAAATATTTAACGTCCTTTGTCAGTTAAAGCCCCTGTTAATACTTTACCTTGTGTCATCCCATTCCCTTTCAGGGCTGCCGGCCGAACAAGAACGGGGTGCAATATTACCAGCGGTTTTAACGGCAGTAGAAGCGACGGACTCGACACGGACATCTACAGTATTCCACTCAGACTAGAGTTGATTCTTTCATGTAATATGTAGGCAGGCACGTCGTAATGCGACCACGCTCTACTTAGACACATAACCCAAGCACAACAAGTGTAAGGGGCTAAAGTTGCCCTGATGTTATACAGTCCCCGTTAAGTACACTTGGTGTACTTACGGGGATGGTTAATTACTGAAAAAAAGAAATTAGACCCAGTGTAGGCGGGCACGTCGTAATGCGGCCACGCTCTACTTAGACACACACCCTAGCACAGCGAGGAAGCGGTTTAACCTGCTTCTCTTGCGTGCAGTGAGGTAGTTTTGGTGGGCGCGGTAGCGACCTCACCCAACACACTTAGTACTGTGATTAAGAGCCGTAACGGGAGCGGTAATCCGGCTCCTCGTGCGCACTTATCAAGTAGTAAGTAGTTTTCAGACTGATTTATATTTGATAGAATTAAATACAAATACCTGTTTTTACCAATTAAAATGTCATCTATATAGATAACACTTAATATGTATTGCAAGCGTATCTTTCTAGATACCTCGCGTAACGGATGACGCTAGCCGTCATCACGGATGATGCTGGGCGTCATCCCTCCTAATGTGAATGCACCCATGTGCATCACATACACAAGGGTTGGTCACAAATGTGCACCACACCCGAGTGCTGGGTCTAATTACTATAATTTAATAATTGACCATCCCCTTAAGTACACCAAGTGTACTTAACGGAACTGTGTAACAGTAGAGCAACTTTAGCCCGTTACACCATCCCCCTCTTTAAGAGCGAATTTACATTTTTAAATTCGTCAGAGAGGAGAGAGGAACTATGAGCAGCTTTACGCGCCGCTAGTTCACTCAATCACTCTAGCGACCGTGTTTACATACACGGCGCCAAAGATGCCACCTAAAAGGGGACATGTTGGTGGGTCGTCTGCGAAGACGCCCACAAAAAACCTAAAACTAAGCGCACGCGCCACGTTAATTCGCCGGCCGCGTCCAATGCCTTAGTCGAAACGCCGACAGCTACTACTGCTGTCGCGCTAACAGGGCTGAAGGATCCATCCAACTTTAACAGTGAGGATGCTGATCCGTCGCACATTATCGACTACAACGAGTCGACACCGTTGCCGTCACCTCAT
>NC_090612.1:4400652-4410385 GCF_004359215.1 Bremia lactucae
GATTGTGTGTCTGGAGCAACTTTAGTCAAGAGATTCGCAAATTCTCTTGAGGTTGCTGGATCAGTAGGGCGCTGCGCCCCTACTGAACCCGACCGTTTTTGGCGGTCCGCTTCGCTGTTGCGATTTCGCAACAACGTCGGACCCGCGACCGTTGCCCTTTTTGGCATACGGTCCAAAATTACGATCAGTACCTTTCGGTGTTGGGCGTGGGGCACCAAACTTACTAGCGTAGTGTCCTAATTTTTGGCAGCGATGGCATTTCTGTGATCGCTTATTGCTCGAAATGCAAGGTCTCTCGCTTTCGACGTAAGAAAGGACTATGGGTTCTGGACCTCCTAACTCGTGTCGTCTTGGATGACGATATGATGACGAACTAGCTTGAGCCTGTCTCAAGCTAAAGTTCTCCTGTTCCGCAACGGATATTGCTTCTTCAAGCGTAACCAGCTCCAAGTGGAACAGGTGGGTCTTTTACGGGACCATCCGTTAGACCTTGCATGAACACCGTAATCAACGTGTGTTCATGAACTGGGTTATTTGTAATTCAACTCGCTAAGAGTCGTATGTGCTGGGCGTATGCGTGAACATCACGCTTGCCTTGCTTAAGTTTCAGAAGCTCTACACGAGCTCTGAACTCAGCCCTTGGTGGTTCAAACGTCTGTTTGAGCCGGGATTTAAAAGCCTCTAGCGACCCAAAGACGTATGGGTCGCGCAACTTAAGGTCCAATGCCCGAGTTTTGGCACGACCTGCCAAATTTGATTGAGCGAATGCGACTTGCATTTGCTCGTCGATAATGTGACGTGCCCTTATGGCATCGTCCAACTCGACAAACCATCTCAAGAGGGAGTCTTCTTCGACTCACCTATACTTAGAGATGTCAATCTTTAAAGTTTCGGAACGACGTGTTTGCGTCATCTCAGGTACAGGGGTCTGTACCTGTTGTATCTTAACAGTTCTGCCTGTTGAGAGCCTTGCTGATTCACCAAGGCTACCTTTTCCCTCATCTCGTCAAATTCATGTTGTATGAACTTGGCGATGGTTGAATGGAGGGCATCTCTGTCCAAATCGGACAGCATTGCCAAGATTGCATCGTTTCATACGGTCGAACTCATTCGTTCGACCGCAGTCCTTTCTATGTCACTTAGAAGGGAGTAACTTTCAGGGGAAACGTGATGCGTATTCCCACTATCATCTAACATGTCCATGTTAGATGTGGGAAATGTGGTCCTTGGACGGACTCCAAAGTGCTACCAGGTGTAACGGGGCACTACGACTTGTACTGTTTCAGTACAAGCCCACTTTGCACTGCTTCAGTTGCGAGTGGTGCCTTACGTTATTTCACGTACACTAGTACGTGCAGAGGAAGACTTCTTGTTAAGGTAACTAGTTTAAAGAGGGTAAAATAAAAACTGTATTAATATAATTAAGTGTCTCTTTTTTCTATCTTTGTAAATGCTAACTTGATATATAATCTAATACCAAACATGTAATTGAATTCTTATCTCTATCTTATCTGTAATTCTCTCTTTGATTACTCCTACAGCTAATTAGTCTGCGGAATAAATCGATATAATGGTCTATACCTATTTATGGAAAAGAATTCTGAACATTACTAGATAAGGTAATATCCTGCTAATATTATATACCTTTTAGATAATATATTAATTAACAACCTTTTAGTGTTAATTGCATGTAACGATACATCCCGTCATTAAAAATGTTATACCTATAATTTTAAATATCATAATGAAAATTTTAATTTATATGTTAAAATCGAATATCATGTTATGAGGGGTAAATATGATCTATTAGGTATTTATTCTAGAAAAACATCAAGATCAAAATATGGAACTGCTCATATTGATTTAGCTTTTAATAGTGCTGAACATATTATGAGAGGTTACACCACACCCGAGTGCTGGGTCTAATTACTGTTATTTAGTAATCGACCATCCCTTAAGAACACTAAGTGAACTATACAGGGACTGTGTAACATTAGGGCAACTTTATCCCGTTCCATTAATCGCATTGATTGCACTTTACTGCTGCGCAGGCGCAAGCGACAAAATTCATGTCCTTATAACAAATTAGTGACGCTGAGCGTGACTTATAACTTGCTAAAATTAAAAGTAAATTAATTAATAGCAAAGCCAAGTGGGCGTGATGGAAGCAGCCGATAGGCGTCACAGTGCAGTGGTGCATATAAATGCCTGCAATCGTTTACCAATGGTGTTGCAGAAGTCGCCACACATCGTAGGAAAGAAAAGTTTCACCGTGTTGCACCCGATCGTCAGGAATTGCTCGAGCCCCCAGAGCCCAAAAGCGGTCAATATGATGATGGAATTATGTATTAAAAGCGATCCCTCGTACGCAAGAAAAGGACAGTGGCAGTTGATAGTTGTTTACTTACCAACTGCGCCGATCGCTTGACCATTCTTACAATAGTCCTCACAGTACTAGGTAACAAGCGCAAATAAGGCGGTATCCGATTTTCGCCGTGCGACAAGCGAAGTAAATTAATTGATGATAAAGTAAAAAACGATAAAGTAAATTCCATTAAGAAGGTGCTGATGTCTATCGTTGCAAAAACATTCTCACGTCAATTGGCCCATCTGGCAACGTAAGGGTGTTGGCTTCGATTGAAAAGTAATGGAGTCAGTTAAGAAGTTTAGCTTATGCAATGGGTTGATTGGAAGGCGTATTAATGTTCCATCTGTGAACACTGGCTAGAAATCTTACTGGTAATACTCAACAATCTGATTCTCCTCTATCACCTACCTAGTCGTAATCTGAATCTCTGGATGTAAGACATTTGTCGATCAAAGCCTTTCACTTAAATTGTAATCTAATCAGAAAATGAGCGCTTTATTGATATGACCATGCATCTACGTTGCAACTGATTGTAGTGGCACAAATACAAGAGCCAAGAGGTTGTATGCATTTTAGTATTTCGAACGCATAAACGGCTGTGCGTGAGAAGGTGTAAGTCCTTGGTAAACTCACCTGCGCGCTGAGTGTTACATCACTTTAAAGACGGCACTTGAGTACATATGGCGGCGACACACTGAATGTTTAACTTATTAAATAGCAGATTGCCCAGACTCTAATCCAGAGATCTGCTCAAGCTTATTTACTCCACCAGCAATTGGGACAACAATATCTGCTGTTGTTCATAGCTCTGCTTGCGAAGCAATGCTGGCTATAGCATCGATATGATATTAGCGGCCGAGCGACGGCTTCCGGGTGCGTTCTTTTAGCTACTTATCATGTAACCGTAAACGCTGGGGGCGCTTAATGAATACTATCGGTACATCTATTTCATACGTGCCAAACGCGCTGTTCTAAATTATCAGCCGGCAGCTGCATCTGTTGCAACCTAATTTCATATCATTCAATTTCATTATAGTGGTTGGACTCATTGACATCGTCTCAGTCACCGACTCTTCAGGGTGATTTATCGCACTTGGGGTAAGGTCCACCTTGAAGCGAGCGCCCTGGCCATGTCAAATTCCATCCTCCGCATTACATACCACTCCTCGCTATGCCTTCTATAGATATGCCGTTTCGGCCACACCTTCTCACCTTTCATTTCCCTGCCAAAACTACTCAGCGGATACCTGTTCATATCATGTCTTTTCCCAACCGCATAGTCCCCTTGCTACCCACCCCTCCATCAAGTCACTTTTAAAATCTTCCAGCCGCAGCCACTGCACCCCATTAAGACTCCACAATGAATGAGAACGTCGTCCTACAACTAAGTTACGCAGGCGAGACCCACGAAATGACCATTTCCTTGCGGTCATCAAGCCCTAAAGACGATTTAAGCTACGAATTAGTGCTCGCAAAGGTACAAGAGACGTTTCCACAACTAGCACACAAGTGCTGGACGCTAGTCTACCGCGACGACGAAGGCGACGTCGTCACGCTATCGCACACGCTCGAGTTTGACGAGGCCTGTCGTGTTTTTTTAGCAATGAGCCCCAAGGACAAGGACACACCGCGCACCCTGCATTTTTGTGTTCTGCAGCGCATTTCACTTCGAGAAAAAGTCGTGGCGCCTGTACTCCAAAAGATTATGGAGCTCGCACGCGATGCTGCCACGTATATGCGAAACAGCGACCGGACTTCAACAGGCCGCTGTCCTCTTGTGCGCCTCGCTAATGTAGCCATCTTGCAAGCGGGTGTCACTATAAACAACATTCGAAACAGTGACGTGCTCGGTCGCGGTCGGGCCTCGCTGGGCATCTCGGCCGCCCACACGCGGACATTACTGCTCTCTGCTCGCAGCGGGATGAGCTCGCAATTTCGACGAGCGAGTTCGGTCGTTTCGGCTGGTATTGAGCGTCGACGATCGTCTAGTGGCGTAAGAAGTGCATTTGATTCAACGCCCTTTTCCAAGCCCCATTCTGTCCATCAACAGACCTCGATGCCATCAGCCGAAGTGGCCGAGACCGTAGATTTGCGACAAACGGAGTTACCAGTGCTGGTGGCAGAAATGACAGTCAATAATAGCGATGAAGAGCCCCCTGCACTCATTCTCGCTGCAGATGTTGAGGAGTTACAAGAGCCGGCGGCTGTCTATGAGTCGGATACGGACACATTGTGCGACGACGACGACCGCGAGTGGGACGTTGTTAATACTACGGGTCATAGCGAGAATATAATTGCTGAGACCGATGAAGAGTGGAGTCGAGAACTTCAAGTGATTCGAGAAGTTCTTACGCATGTGGACGAAGAACGTTGCTGTGAGCTCTTATGTCAGTACGATGGAGACGTTCAGACGGTCCTCATGGAGCTTACCGACCTGTAAAATTAGGAGCTGTGTTTTTATTTCTGATTAATAATTAATCCAAATAAGTCGTTTATAACGTGGGTTTGTCTATTGATAATGAAGGGTTTGAAACCTCGGCGCTGGTAGTTTTTGTCGCTTGCAAGTCCGGTTGATCCACTCGTATCACAGCTTGAACTTGGCCCGAAGCGACACTTCGGCATCAAAATGCAAAGTTTAAGCAAGCAGGGCTTCTCCTATGCATTTTTCATTGCCCTCGACTGACAAACTTGGACGCCTTCAAGTTGCCAATTAAAGAGTCTTGCAACAGTCTTGCAACGAAAAGGTAAGTTTTGAGTTTCGATAGGTATATTTGCTATATGCAATCTGTGCGGTACCAC
Source organism: Bremia lactucae (assembly GCF_004359215.1). Classification (NCBI taxonomy): domain Eukaryota; phylum Oomycota; class Peronosporomycetes; order Peronosporales; family Peronosporaceae; genus Bremia; species Bremia lactucae. Next base: position 4,405,820 of record NC_090612.1, read on the forward strand.
GCCTTGTAAACCGAATAATAAGCGACTAATTGTTTGAGAATTTTTGAGCTGCTGTTCGCTTGTTGTGGTCATGCAAGCACGTTACGAGCCGGTCAAGTCGATAACTTGCCATTTGCAGGCCGTTTCGATGGTATGGACAATACAAGATGCGAGCTTCTTAAAAGATTTAATTGAAGTCGTGTGCATATACTACGGTGACAGTATCCTATCGCCTGAGATCGAGCTTTTACTGTCATTCAATACCTCGACTTCCATGAGACTTCCAATATACATACCAGACCTTCATTTGCTGCGGGTGATGTAGCACTCGATGAACAGCATTGCTTTGGTCGTACACAGAATTCTACCGACTTTTACATCTACTTGACGATGAAGAGTCACATTTTGGCCTGCGGTTTGTTCCGGATCGCAATGAGCTTGCAGAAAGCACGAATTTTAAACCACACTTCCGTTTTCTAAATTACACCAACTGTTTATTTATGGTCATTTACTGCTCTATACGGCAGAAAAATTCGAGCTTTCATTTTATTGACCCGCAATCTAATTCCTTATCAAGAAAAGCTAAAAGCACAATTTTCGATGACAAAAACTACTCATTTAATTGTCCAAAGGGTTGAATATAGATGGATCCAAAAAAAGTATTTTATTGCAAATTGAAGTCAATGCCCACGTTTGGCTAATAATACACTTGGGCTTGGCTACTTGGTTTACTGAAACACGTAATCGAGTAAAATCAATTCTTTGACAATGTCCTCCGGCCTCGCCAGTCCCACGCTTGCATGGTCGTTCTCGCAAAATCAGCAGCCGACAGTCCGCTTTGAGCTACTCCGATTAAATGAGACATGCTGCAAAACGCGATTATTTAGCCTATACCTCAATGTCTTTCATCATTACTTCCTGTCGTTCAATCTCGGCATTCAAAGTATCCGCTGCAAATTATTGGCCATTAGACCTCGATCAATAACGTTGCTGCAGCGTACAGCTCGTTTGTCAACCACATTAGGTCCCATGCCTTCTTCCTCGAAACTTTGCGCACCTTGTTATTAATTCGTCCCGCCTTCTTCCAATGCTAGCAACAGTCGTGCCTCCTCATCGAGCAAATATATTTGCTGCTTCTTTAGCTCGCATTCCATACTTAAAACTTCCGTCGTAGTGTACGTTACTCGTCGTCCAAATTACATAGTCATGCTGTGCTTACTCGTCACGCTCAATATTTTGTCCCATCTTTTTCCCCATTAATGGAAGTTAACAGACGCTTTATTTTACTTGTTTGATTTTCCCGTTGCCGAATATGTGACGCGATGCCAGCTGACTTCTTATGACGGTACAAGAATTTATTGCATCAATTAAAATATTGTTACAGATCTTGCAATAATTACTTGAGCTTATCAATGGAATTAAAACCTACGCGAAGTCCTAATAAAATCGGCATAGAGTACGTAGCAAATCGCGACGCCAAGAATAAAAATGGTCGTGTACAAAACAATCGTATTGGTAAGGATTCGGCGCGTCATACGCTGCAATAATCGCCGCGCTTCGGTTAGCATAGCACCCGTCTCGCGCACCTACGAACGGGACACCAGTTTGAGTCTCAATGATTAAATACAAATTTATTCTACAGGCACCTTATCATGGGATTCAAGAAGCCTTTCACGCTGACTGGCTAGTGTATCCAGCACAGCAATTCCCACCTCTTCCGTCTCTGCTACGATCCGATGTGTATCTTCCAGCTTCATGGACGATCTAGACCAGATAAAATTAGAGGCATCTCTTCACAATGCTATTTGTGACAAAGCAACTGTAATAACATACTGGGTCAGTCGATCCGTGCTTTTCGTCAAGCGCTCGTAGTGTGAAGCCTATTCATAAATTTGTGCACTATAAGCTTCAAATGATTCATATGACAGCATCAAAAGTTCGACTTCTTTTCACAAACTTGGCTATTCTTGCTAGAGACAGCGCTTCCTTCTTTTGCCATAAGTTGCGCTCGTTCTATGTCACGAATGAGCCCTTGCAACTCTTCTCGATACAAATTGACCTGCACCAATATTAACAATATTCGTTAAACTTCCTTCCCTAAAAGCTTGACAAAATGTAACATATTACCTTCGTCTGCATGGCTTTCCTTAACATTGGCTGCCTGCCACGCACTTCCACCGTCATGAGCTTAATCTGTCGCATTAAAGGCATTGCCGCGAGCAAAACAAAACCACCAATTATCAGTCTGCTCAGGACAGTACCTTGTTGCAAATGGATAGTACAACTACCTACACATCGCTGAGCTTCTACGACTTGGGCTTGACCAATTTGGGAGGCTTTTGAGACAGCGCTTCCTGTATTTTATATGTGGGAAGCACAATAATTGTTTAATGTTGACACAAATTTGCGTTCATCGCTGGGAAAAATTCGCGTTGTGCTTCATGCATTTTACGCACTTTCTTCGCGTAACATAGTATTTATATTGTTGTTTATGGACATCTTGCAGTCCACAAAGTCCGCCTCTAGCGACAGGAACTCGGCTGGGAACTCGGCCATTTTGAAGAAATTGTCAGATTGCAACAATCGCTAATTCTGAAACTCGTCGATTACAAAAACTCATTTTTAATCAAACAAATAATTGTTTCTTAGGAGGCCACTTTTACCAAATGTGTGTGTGATAATTAAAAATGATAATAACATATTGATGTGTTAAAAAATGTGATCTGGTAAAATCCCCTCAGTCGGGTAGGCTAATTTTTCTGCAAACTTTGTGCTAATGTTCGCTTAGCAGGTAGGGGGCGATATGATAGCACCGCCCGCTCGCTGCCTTTTGCGGCGTTTCGTACCAGACGACCTTGACGGCCTTATCTGGGTAACGGGGTGTATCGTTACATGAAATTAACACTTAAGTGTTGTTTATTAATAAATTATCTGAAAAGTATTTATTGGAATTGATGCGATTCGAAGTCATCCTTTCTTATCTGTCTCTCTGTTTGCGCGCGTCGAGTGCTGACTGGACCGCGGAGCGAGTAGATATAATGGCCTATATCTACCAATGGGTAAGCTTTCCAAATATTACTATTTAAAGTAATATTCCCCAAATATTACCTACAGTTTACTTTTACCCTCTTTAAGAGCAAATGTGTTAAAGGGAGTCTTCCTCTGCACGTACTAATTTATGTGAAGTGACGTGTCGCACCACTTATGTAACGGGGCACTGCGACTTGTACTGTTTCAGTACAAGTCCACTTCACACTGCTTGAGATGTGAGTGGTGCCTCTCGTTAAGTAACGTACACTGTACGTGTAGAGGAAGACTTCTCTTAAGGCAATTTAGCTTAAGAGGGTAAAATGAAAACTGTATTAATATAGTTAAGTGCCTTTGTTAATCTATCTTTGTAAATGTTGTCTTAACTATAAACTAATACTAAACATGTAAATGAATTCTTATCTATCTTATCTCGTAACTCTCTTTGATTACTTCTACAGCTGATTAGTCTGCGGAATAAATAGACATAATGGTCTATACCTATTTATGGATAAGAATTCAGGAAATTACTATTTAAAGTAATTTCCTCCAAATATTATCTACCTTTTGGATAATATTAATTAACAATCTTTTATTGTTAATTTCATGTAACGATACACCCCGTTACATCACCCCTCCCTTAAACGACAATCACTCTGAATGTCATTAGGTGGAGTGGTCGCTAAATGACCACTTAATTTTTAAAATGATTTTGATTGGTCAGATCCATCATTTTAAATTCCATCGCATGAAGGAACAATTCATGCGGGGTGAGGATAGTGTTGAACCTTCGGCTGCGGTTCGTGCAGCCGCGGGTGACGCATTGTTATCTCTTGCGGTAGACGTTCCGTCTACCGTAGTGTCTTCCACTCGCACAACACTTGGTGTTGCGAGTGCACGTGGTGATTCACCACGTGAGTACGACCCCTCTTTAGAGGTCGATTATGAGTGCGAGTCGGACGAAATGGCCGACTCGGGGAGGATGGAACAGTCGCCTGATACCCGTCAGGCGGCTGATTATGAGCCTTCGAATGAGACGGCTCATTCCGATAGACGTGTGAACAGTCTATTTGGTTCCGACGATGAGGATGATCCCTCATCGCCCGTACGATCTTTCGTACGGTCTCCCATACGATCACCTGCACGTGTTTCTGTGCAAGGTGACGACGGTGGCGTAAGCCATCGTAAGAAAAGTCCTCGTGGTACCCCTACCTCAGCGGGTACCACTCAGGGGAGTGATGACAGTAAAATGTCTAATCTCGCCCCTGAAAAGAAGCCGTGGCTTTTGCCAGAAAGGCTCATTAATAGCTTGTCTGGAGAAACTACTCCACACAATAAATATCCTTTATTTATTGCGACAAAGCTACATGGCCTTGATCCCAGCGCGAAGAACTTTCGCGCTGAGGAAGATTTCTATCTCGATGCTTTTCTAAAGCATCGATGGTTTAGTGGCAATAATAAGCGAGATAAAGTCTCGCTTATGCAAGCTTGGAGTGCGTTCATTCGCAATGTTAAAGACATTGGACGCGAAGCTTGGCTTCAAAAACTTAACGCGAATCG
>NC_090612.1:4415774-4475452 GCF_004359215.1 Bremia lactucae
TAGAAGTCTAGTAACTTCTACCATTTGAGGGGATTTCTCCTCAAATACGTGGGGACCTCTTCCCTCAACGTCTTCCGAGTGTGATTGCGCTATCACAGTCGGGTCCACTACGGTCGACTCTCTACTCGACCTTGGATCATCGTGTTGTCCTTTCTGGGCAACCGGTATACTCCTTGAATGTCGCCCACTAAGCGTACATTCATGTCCCAATCCACTCGACCTTTTCGAGTGGTGGACCTTCGGCGCTGCCTGTGCATTAACACAGCCGCCGGCAGCTGACTCCACATTGTGATTGGTAATCACACTGTGATCTTGTGCGGTTGTACTAACGACCGTACCACAAGTGAGGCCATCGCACTCACTCGTAGTACATCCACACGCTTGTGGACGCTCCAAGACGTTCATCAGATGGCCATCTGATGAACAAGTGGCAGGCATCTTTACGGATCGATGCTGCCAGCTGATCCTTGGCTCGTATTTTCTGAGCCAAGGTAAACCCAGGATGACATCAAATTTGTCATCCAAATCCAGTACGATGAAATCATCATCATACTGTAAATTTCTTAACGTGTAGTGAAATTTCACTACGCGTTTCATCACTGTTATCGATGCGCCTGTCGCTAGACGCACCGTCATCCTCGTTGGAGGGATGTCGCGCTCAATATATTTGAGCCTACTACCCCCTAGTGACTGGCGACGAATAAAGTTATTCGACGCTCCGCAGTCCACTAGGGCTTTAAGTGACAAATCATTTGTCACTTTCAATTTCAAGGTGATGAGTGATACCTCACACAAAACCATCGTGGCGTGCGCGTGATGGTTGAGCTATTGGATTGGAGAAATGAGTGCATGCATATGAATTATCTCTAGCTTGGAGAAAGCTACGGTATACCTAAGGACGTCCTAGTGTTCAAGGACGATTTCACCCACTTCAGCGAACTCGTTGCCGCTGACTCAGCCAATGGTCAAACGGCTGTGACAGCTATATAAGACTGGCACAAGCGAATCGGTGTTCCGGCCATGTGGATGTCTGACAATGGTACACAATTCAAGTGCCAAGTGATGGAGGAGCTTGCTAAGAGGCTTGGAGTCACTCACTCTTTTATTCCGGTTTACACGCCGTGGATCAATGGTACGGTTGAAAGAGTCAACCGTGACGTATTACAAGAGCAGAAGATGATGCTGCTTAATAGTCGGCTTAACACCCGCAATTGGACATACCTTCTTCCTGTGATCCAAGCAAATTCAAATCATAGCCCAGTACCCTCACTTGGAAATTGTGCTCCAGTGGAACTGTTTAAAGGGTTTCCGGCGCCGTCTGCTCTTGATAGTGTGGTGCCGCCTGACGACAAGTTGCCACGGACCTTTCCACTGGGAAAGGATTCATTTTGACATTCTCTCGAAGAATTAAGTCGCATCCTTCACACCTTACACCAAGTGGTTTAGTACCAGCGCGAGCACCGTCGTACAGCAGCCATAGTCCGTTCTAAAGCCAATGTATGCAAGTGTGATTACTTGCTTTGGTCGCGTTGGACCAGCGACTACAAGGGGGTAAGCTTTTTGTGCGTTGGATTGGTTCAATTCAAATGACGAAGGCATATCCACTTTATTTCCTGATCCACCACCTCCTTAACGGGGCCGAATACGACGTCCATGGGTCGCGCCTCATGTTCTATCACGACAGAAACCTCGATGTGACCGCAGAGGTCCATTTTCATGTTTTGTTGCAGGGCCTCGTGATTGAAGTCCGGGAAATCGTCGACCGTCGACTCAACCCTACCTCGGGGGAGCTGGAGTTACTGGTGGTGTGGCCTCCAGGATATAGAAAGTTCTTGGGGACCTGCCCGTTCAATCCAACATGATGTTCCGGTTCTGGTGGCTCGATATGCCACGAAACATCGTATGGACGAGCTGTAGAAGCACTAGTGTTGTGGGATGTTAGATCGCTAAGTTGTGATTTTCTTTTGCAACTTACTACGACCTCACTGCTGCAGTTAAACAGATTTGCCAGCGTATCGTTGTCTTAGAGCAGTGTGGCGTATCGTACCAGAGGACCTCGACGGCCTCATCTGACGGCAAAGGGTTGACTTGACGGCTTCATCTGACGGCGAAGGGTTATTTCGACGGCAACTCTCCGACGGCGAGCGCATCGACAGCCAAAAGTATGAGTAGGAAACAATAAGCAACCTAATCGAACTCGCTTTGCAATTTTCTTTGCAGCGCGTAAAAACGCAATATCTTTCGACGTCAATTACTTACTGCTCAATATGCCATCATTTAGCCCGGTTCGCGTTCGCGTTCGTTTGTTTGTGACCTTTCTTATTATACTATTTCATGGTTCATGACTCGGTCATGACACACACAAAAACATTATATCCTAGAGATTGGGTACTCTCTTCCACATCTTCGTAATTGTACTCCTCTACTGCAACGGCCAAGACTGCCGTAACAATTGGTTAACAACCAGACAGATGAGCCATTAAAGTGTTGGTGATATAGAGTTGCTAGGTGCTCTATGCACCATGTGGCAGAGATGACACAACGGATTTATGTGCAACGATAAAGACTGACTCATCATTGTAGTTAGTGATATCGTAGCATCAATATGAATAGGTTTAGAGGTAAAATCGTCGAGCTGTGGACCTAGCTAACATTGGTTCACTTTTCATTTAGCTTATTCTAGCTCCGATAGCTTCCCCCAAAGCTTGACTAATCTTACCGCAAAAAAATGTTTTTTTTAGCTGGAAAACTAGCCAACCATGAAGAGTTGTATCAAAGTGAGGGAATTAATCAAAATCTGAGGGGAGCTTTTCGGTTCCCTAAAGTACAGGCTTTGCTTAAGTATTGTGGAACTGATAAAAAGCAGTGGTGTGTAATAATCTGTTAATATACATATGAATAAAGGACGGTATTAACCGAAAATGTAGGAGATTGATGAGGGGGCTCCTTGATTGCTTGGAAGACACAGTGGATAAAACATGCAATACCGTGGCTGACGCAACGCCAGGATCTCGACTTTCCAACCTGACAGGCTTGGGCATTGAAATGTTTACCACCGACCGCAACGGCGGGTATTTCCCGGATCGTTGGTAGACCGCAACAGTCACTTGAAGCTCGTCAGACATGTACGAGAGCTCTACTCGAGTTATTGAGTCCCTGTATAGCTGCTTCTTAATCAAATCATGGTGGCCGGCATCCGCGATGCTCGGCTGAGCTCACCAGTCGGTCATCGGTTGGTCAACCCCTCAGCCGCAAGATTAGCTTTGTGGTCGACGTACCCGTGTTTGATGACGGCTTAAGACACCCTTAAAAGTTGAGAAAATGCGGTCTGTGCAGTTACTGATATCGGCATACTCCGTATTAGAGTCCAGACAAACTCGTTTATTATGCCTACAAAAAAAATTCGGCGATGTCGAACACGAATTAGCCGAACTGCGCCGCCAGGGCTTGGTGATATTATGAAGCGCACCAACGATCGCCATCGGTGGGCGCGCTTAATGAGTCATTGTCTCCTTCTGTGGAAGCCACCTCCATTGACGCAAATTTACGCATGTGACATACCGCACCAGGTTGCGCCCAAAGTGTTTTGTTAAAAGCGGGATGCAACCAGCCAGGCGTCATCCTCTTGGAAAAGGCGACCAATCGAATTCATTGGGTGATATCAACGGACAATTTAGCCGAACAGCAGACGGCGGGGGACTGTCAATCGCTCTAGGCTGGTCAGCACAAACGCGCCCCGCGCAGAGTCCGAATCTCCATAGGGTTCCCGGGCGGCCCCGACTTCGTTGCGAAACCACATGTTCATCTGGCTAAAACTTAAACACTTAAGCGGTATTAGGTAACGGGGTGCACTTTTTTCATTATTACGAAGGTACGGGTCGCAGCCCGACGCAGCGCCTGGCAAGCCGCTGCGTTTCAGTTGACGACAGCGATATCGTGGTACCACAGATTCAATATCTTCTGTTACTCGATTCCGCTCGACCCAAGCACATATTATAAGTCACATTCGCATCAAGACGTCTGCGTAGCATTTTGCATTCGGGTCGCTGGCACACCTAATGCGATAGAGGGTTAATTATCATAGCTGCCGCTCGATGGTTGACCCAGGGCTTTACTATCGCCGGCAGCGTCCAGGAATTATGAGATACGAGGGTGCGGCACTGCCGCGCGATCGCGAAGTGGCAAATTAGGCGGACGAAACGGAGAAACACAAGGTGCCCGTATGCTATTATGCCTGCGCACACTAGACCACAACCCGAAAGCCGTCGCCAGAGGCGATAAGCCCCGTACAACCACCGGAATTACATGAAGATTTGGCGTTGCTAAAAAGGCTTTCTTAGGATGTACCAGGCATATTGCAACCCGTAAACGGTTGAATAGACCAACTTGATCTGCTCTACTTCGATAGGCTGTTAGACTTATATGAGACTTGCAAACACCGCTACACAGCATTTAAAATAGACTAATATGTGGAGCTTACTGTTGAGCAAAATGGAGACTGTCACTTCTCATTTTGTGTTTCCTGTTTCTCATAAACTGATGACCTCTTTAAAGCGATAACTTAGAGACACGTGGATCTTCATTCGTCAATTGAAGAGGCGGGCACCATAAGGTGCAGGCTGTCAACGGGCTTACAGAATGTACTTGGCTGCAGCATTCAACAGATGCGTAACGAATCTGTTGTGACCGGTGCAAGAATTCGCACCGAGGTATTTTTGATATGCTACAGTCACAAAATGCTATCTACATAATTCGAGAATTTGTTTTGTCAAAGTAAGATCCTGTGACATTGGATATCTCAATAATCAACATTGAAGCGCCATATAATTTAATAAATTAATTTACATGTGACATTTCCAGCCACACATCAGCTTGCCCATGACGAATCCACTTCGCTTTGAAAAAATGCCTTTTACGTGTGTGCTGCGCTAAAAAATGGAAAGTTGGCATGGCATAAAGCATCCAGTAAGCAAAAATATATACAATGAACCAGTATAGGTCCCCTTTTTGTCATAAAGTGAGCGGTTGGTTGCTCTAAACTAGAGGGGGACTTTTTAATTGCATGCCTTGCTTGAAGCATAATGGCAACATACCAAGCCGCAATTTTCACTTGACAGGTCTTAAGCAGCTTTATGACGAGAGACTGAACATATATTACCACGTTATTGAGTATACAAGTGATCTCGGAAGTTTATTTAGGGCGCAAGCTTCTAAGCACTGTGCTAATATTGACTGATGTGAATTTGAGCGATGAGACCTCGTCCGTGGGATCCTTCTTGTGCGACTGGTGGACCCAGCAAAAAGTCATAGTCACACTGGAATAGCCGATTTCGCAGAATGAAAAGGGTCTACATAAGTGCAAGGGGCTTTCCTGCCTATTTGGGCGTGTACAATAGCCCTGGATTGATTTGTGGCGAGACCATCTCGGTGCTGGTAAAATGATGCCACAAAAAATGTTTTAAGAGGCCACGAAGCTGTCTCCGCCCATTTCGGAAGCTCAAACATCGCTACGGTAAACAACACGGTTGAGAGCATAGTAATCTTGACGAAAAAGATTTTGTGCTTAAGCTTGTCGCTAGTCGAGTCGCGGTTGAAAGGCACAATGCAATATTATTGGTCATGTTAGTTCTGGAAGGTAATTCAGAAACTAAATTTATTTGGAGCTTACGATCTTTGAATACCTTGTCTGTCCATTATCGTCAAATACCATCGAGCACTTATATAGATATACCTAAGCGTTGCTCCACCTATTCCGAGGGTCGCCTGCCCTCGATTTCACTAGTCGCGCCCTTTCACATATCCAGTCGCACTTCGCGGCCAATCAACACCTCTTCTCAAAATGTCTTTACATGCGGAACTCCGTCAATCTCGGCGCAGCGAACGTCTTGGTGAGAAGGTCAGCTTGCATTAAACGCGAATCGCAACAAACCAACTTGGTCACTTGTTTATTGCTGTAATCCTTGATGAACATAAGACGTACTGCGATGTGCTTTGCCCTTCCCACGCTGTCTTTGCCTTGTATTTGCTTTATAGCAGCTTGTTATCAACGTGCAACAGCATCGACTTCGTCACGCGCACTTCAATTTCTTCCAGCTGCTCACACAATCCTAGCAGGTCACTCGCCACTAGTGATGCAGCTACAACTCGACCATAGTCATAGATAATGTCACGCTTGCCTGTTTTCGACACACCCATCCGACAACCATACCATTAAAGCATGGAACCCTTCTACTTAAAACTTATTGGTTCGCACGATCCGCGGTGTAATCCCTGTCGCTGCAGCCTTCAGCCTCAACGTCTTGCGAATTGTCGCTTCCAAAACCTCTGTCAAAATTTTGTTCTACAGTATCGAACTATTCGTTTCGCCTATCACCAATCGCGATCCCTAGACGCATGCGCTCGCTGGCTGATCCGGTGTACAGCAAATGCAGTGTCTGGTCGTGTACATCGCGACAACCAAAAGAAGACTTCCAATTAATGATCGAAACATATTTACTATTGGTCCTGTTGATGTACCATCACCCCTGGTCTTCGTCGTCTTGTTTACCGATAGGCTTGCGAGCAGGATAGCCTGATCTAGACTTGGCCAAACAAGCAATTCGCGAATATACTGAGTTTTCTCCAATAGGCACCATGCATCCTTGGCATACGTCACATAAAAGCCCTGAAACTAAGGCACTTCACCGAGGTCCTTCACCTCGAGAACTTCATGTCACCAAAGAATTTTTTCACGTCATAGACCCTCTAAGCAGTCACCAATAGGTCGTCCATGTAGACGCCCATTAGGTTCATCACCTTTTGTGCACAAAAAACTGTCGGGGTAGCACTGTGTACACCCAAGCTTCACCAGTGTATCACGATTCACGAGCGATTGTGGCAAACTGTGTCCAAATCACTTGGAGCACGGTTGATAATGTCAACTTTTGATCATCCCGAAAAAGATGGTTGGACGGAGCGCGCGAACCGTACCCTCGAAGTCGATGGTGGCATTTTGCATTAACAACTCAGTGCATGCTTCTACAAAGCATACACGTTTTTGTGAACGACTTACGCCATCCACGTATACATACCTTGTTTGAGAGTGACTCTTATACAGGGGGGACTCGCTCGAGCAACGAACCTTCTAGCTCTTGCTCTCCACGCGTTAGCACCAAGGTCAATGCAAAGGATTTCAATGTTGATTATATTAACATTGAAGTGTCAGTAATGACAATAATGCTGATACTGCCTTTGATAAAGATGCTGAAAGACTCAGCATCGGAAACAATATTATTTATGCGAACAGTAATACTCTCAATAATGAAAAAGATTGATATCTCTGCAGTGCGAACCTGTCGCACTGAAACAATAATAAACCGAGTTAACAGGTGATTTCCTGTTGGATAGACAAGCAGTGGTCTGTTTTATTCGGGATTTCATCGCTGATGCGGTGGACCGACAGGAACGGGACTCTGAAAAAAGTGGAAGAGCAACCATACTTTTCGTTAATGTTAATGACCTAATCCTACTTCGTACGGAAACCCACCAAAACATTTCGTGACGAATGTAGGTAGTAATAAATTACTACCCAGGTGTATCGGCCCGTTTCCTGTACTACATCGCCAAGGCAATGCGTATGCATCCTACGTTGGTCTGTTGGGCGTCCCCGCCTGTACCATCAGTACGAGGCTTCTTCCGATTTCGCGAGCTGTCACCAGCTCGTTTGAAAGGACTGATGTGTCTTTTCGTTCGCCAGTTGATCAATCGCAACTTGCGCACAATTTCTTAACTGGTCACGAGTAACATTATCAACCGTTACCGCTAACTCGCGGCGACGGGATCGCTCGTGATAAATTTTCTACCTCAAATATTGAAGGGTGTTATCCAAATCACGACGTTGATTCGGGTTCGTCAAACGAGGCGAACCCAATTCTCTACCTCCATTGATGGTGAAAAGCGTTTTCTTGTTGAACCTCTCGAACCACCGTGAGATAAAGGGGGTCCGAACGAGTTATCTCGTTTGTTGGCGAGGGTATCCACCCTCGCATGGTAGTTGGGAACCTCCTTCCCAACTGATATTGGACGTTCCGGGTCTCCTTCGACTCCCATCCTCCTCGACAGAGCCTCCATCAGAGAACGAGCGCTTCCCGCGCTCGTAAAAGGATTATATGCTTTTAATCTCTAGGCGCATCTCACAAGAGATGAGCGTCCTCCAAATAGGAATCTTTCAAGGAAGAATCTTCATTAGGGGCATGACCCGCACCCTTATAAAAGTATGGACATGAGTCCCCCCACGAGAGGTAAGGTATCCCTGCCTCTCTAGACAAACGGTCCAGCTTTTGCCTGCACCGGTTACGGTCCATTTTTTAAACCGTTCATGGGAAGCATCCAGTTTGTCAAGCTAGGCCTCACGGCCTATGCTTTGCGCATTCTCTACAAACGTTGTCCAAGCTTGGAATAAGGGTTTGACATCCTTTGCCCGCTTACAAGTGTACCACCGATGCCGGCAAAATGCATCGATGAAGAATTCCGTTTTATCCTCACCAAGCTTGTAAAGCCTGGATGAGTCTAACAACGGAATTTGGTTATCGATCGCTGGTCATACCGAACCAACCAACTAGGTTACCCTTAGAGGGCTACCAAGGCTTCCTTTCGTGAGCGAGCCGCAAAGAATTGCGGTCACTCTCCTGTTGACTCATGTTGACGTTAACGCAAACATGGCTCTCGGAGCGATTTCAAGAATCAATCTTTTCCTGGTGATGTAAACTAGCACCACCAGCAGCATTCTTCCCTGCAGGATCACTTAGTTCGTGGTGACGCATACTAATGTCACCAGAGTGACCGTCGCCCATAGAGTCATCATCTGATGACTCCCCACCAGAAAGGCCGGACAAGTCGAACAACCTTGTCATCACCTCTTTGGTTGTCACGTTAATACCCAAAGGCTTGACGGACTCGGCTTCGGGTGACCCGGCGACTTTCACAGTAGCCACCAAGTCGGGCGATGACGGTGACTTAATCCAACCACCTACAATTGGTGTAGCAGGTGACTTGTCACCGTCACCTGCAATATTATCAGCAGATGACATATTCCCAGTCACCTCCATTGCGAGTAGGTGGTGACTTATTTCCCACAGTAGATGCATTAGCGTCTGCTGAAGCATTTGCATCACCAGCAGCTGCACTGATTCGTGCAGCTGCCATCTTTGCGGCCTCACGGGCTACGCGCACAGACTCGTTGGTAGCATGCTCAAACGAATTGATTTCTAAACAAAATTTAATAATGCGACAAATTGGAATTAAAAATAAAACCGATAATGCAGTTTACAGGGAAAGACATAATTGTATTTCTCTGTCACTCCAAATCAGTTAATATTGTGACAGTTGGTTGGGGGGCGTCACATAACGGGGCATAAGTATAATTTTCTAAGAGAGTAATAATAAATGTTATGTTCTGTGAAAGGAAATAATAAGCAAAACGTACAAACCATTATCTTTATTAATCATTTGACTTAACATTGCAATATTATTAAATTTGGTATTTTTGATGCAATGAGACATCAATGTTATTGATTGGTTGGTTTTAGTTAAATCAACCCCGCCAATCGTCACAAGACACGATTGTGCGGTGCGCAAGGAGGCACCATTCATAGTTTGCTATAAGTATAAAATAAAGTCAGTAGTAGATAGATGACCGTTGAGTAGGAGCACGATTGATTTAATTTTACTTTTCGTCTATTTTAAAAGCCTAAGAGCTAACCTTTGGTAGCTAAGACTACTTAGCTACCTGTATTTTTTTTCTCTGCACGTCGTGTACGTGAAGTGACCGAGCCACCTTCACTGTAATCAGTGAAGGTTGTCTAGTACTGTTAAGTACTAGCATAGGGTGCCTCGTTACACCCAGCACTTTTTACACCGCGGAAATTAGTTGCATCAGCCGCGACGTTAGTGCCGCGGCATTACTTTGCCAGTAATTTGACGACCCCCACAAACAACGTGAGCGCCGACATATTGTTCGAACGTACTCTCCCATGCTTGTTTAAGAAAATCCGTGCGGCGGCAATCGTGTTGCGTGGCTTGTTTCACCTCCGGTGAAGTACCTTCGCATATGTACTGGAGCACTAGTCGATCCGGACAGCACCCCAAACTTGCTACGGCGACCAGATACTGGTAATGCTCCGTCCAAGATCGATCGTTTGGCTTACGAGCTCGCACGGACCACGTGGCTTGCTCCACGTGTCATATACCTCGAGCAACTTTTAATTAAGTGCACAGCCGTAGTTTCTTTTGACGCCCAGACTCCTTTCATCTTGTCAAGGTGCTTCCTTGCAATTACATACAGGTATCGATTGAGAGTTGTCATCTTGTAATCTTCAGGCCGTTCACAAATACTAAGGCGTTGGGCCGCGCCAAGCTCGTCCAGAAACTGCAACCCCAACGTCCTTAAAGCCTGCTCCAAGTCCTTCTTTCCGGTTAAGCGCAGGATCAGCAGCTTCATATCAATGACAGTCAGAAAAATTGACCCTAACGTCTTGTTGAGTCCTGCCTCGATTGTGCGTAGGCTTGCTCCGTAGGCTGACCCCCGGGAAAATTGTCTGTGACTCTCCGCCTGAGTCTGCAGCATCCCAATCGGCACTTGCATGCCCATACTGCGCTGAGTGAGACGGCTCTCGCCCGGTTCCTTTCAGCAGCCAAGAATCGGCTGAATACACTCGAGCCACTTCCCATTCGCGTATCTGGGTCCACAGAAGACTGCTGGGCCCGCTCCACGCGTTCCCGCATCAAGTCGCGCATCAGATTTCCAGTGAATCCGTCAAGTCTATCGTAACGATCTGCGCCGTGCTCGGAGGTCCCGTGTTATCTCGCTTCAGTGAGTGACATCCGCACTGTCACTTGTTGATTTATTGACCACATGCGGGCTGAGAGCCCCTAGCGGAGCTGGCGGAGTGTCTTTCGGGGAGCTTGGGCTCATAACCTGGTAGTTCTGGGAGGTATAAGAGAAACTAAATATATTTGGAGCTTATGAACTTTGGGTACCTTGTCTGTTCATTATCGTCCTATACCATCAAAACTTATGTAGCCTTATGGGTTGCCCCACCTGTTCCAAGGTCGCATGCCTTCAACTTCACTTGTCGCACCCTTTCACAGGACAAATCGCACTCTTTCACACGAACAGTCGCGGCCTTACAACAGGTCATATGTCACCACGTAAACAAAGCCGTATGTGCTTTGGTTCTAAGTGAACATAAGGTTGCTTCGTAACTGCCTCCAGATTAAGCGATAGGCTGACAAAACATTCAGTCGCAACACTCCTTATAAATCTGACATGAATGTTGCTCACACTTTGAGCCTGAAAAGTAGTCCTCGGTGCAATATGTAATTTACGGCCCCGAAGGCAATGCGGTGGAGACATAAGTATCATTGTCGCTTGAGCGAGACAACCATATTTTTGTTTGCGTTTCCCACAGGAGAAGACATAACCTTGCATGCGCTTTTTAGCGACGTCAAATCGGCAGTGACTTTGAAAGGAGCATGCCGCATTTGGATCAATTGGGACCAAGCCGGGCTGATACGGAGAATTTCCATAAAAAATGCCACCTTGTCGTCACTAGCGTGCGAGTTATTGATGAGCGTGCGTTCATCTTGTATGTACACTGGAAGCTCACACATACCCTTGCGTAGCTTAACATTAAGACATAACTCGTGCATAATACGCCATGTTCGGTGGCATAGATATCACCTGAACCTATCTACGGAGACTTTTCATGTTTGAAGCTCCTTTTATGGTGCTGTCGCGTATAAAAGCTGTACCACTTCCGACGTGGAAGTAAAAAAACTATTTATTTATGAGTACAGTCAGCATCGCTTTTTCTGCCTCGTGGATTACTCACTAACATCCCAATAAAGTCTTTATATGTTTACTTGTTCCAGCGTTGAAGGTTAAGACCTCGAACGATGTTTTGCTGTAGCAAGCCGTCTAAGTACTTAAAATTCGTGCGATAAGGAATGCAGGATTCGAGCGCTTCGCTTTGTGGCGCCCTATGCTAAAAGATAATGACTTGTTAGCGAAATGCTACGCATCTTACGCAGTATTCTTTATTGCGGTATGAGTAAAATATGTTATTTAATTGCATGGTGACTTTGACCCCTAATAAAGTATATGGCAGCTGATAGCATTACTTGAAATGCCAAACAAATGAGTTTATTCCTGCGGCTCCAATTTTTGAGCATATTAAAAAATATATTTTCGCCATACTACATTCGAAGAGCTAATATCGGAAATACGAAAACCCTTAACCTGAGGTAGAACCCTACTAACTTCATTCGGGGAGTTTACACCACCCCAACTTCTATTGGTTTCGATAATTCACTCAGCTAGCTAATTTTCTAAATTCTACTGATTAGACGCCCTAATTTTAACAGTGATCTAGAGAACTCAAGACACTCACATCCGACTACCACACTGGTATCAATCGAGAATTTTGCTGATTTACATAATATCAAAACCTCCCATAGTACATTTTCAGTAGTTTAGCATATAGATTATGTTAACAATGTATAAAGTGAGAAAGGACTTACCATCTTAAGTAAAAAAACATCTTTTTAACAATTTTCAGCTCAGAACGCTATTTCATTACACTTGAGCACTCCACCACCATGCCACGCCAATGCAAGAAGCAAAAGTTGGAGAAAGATTTACAGCCGTTCTCGTTATTTGAAGCAGACTCGCCGTTGATTCTTACAAAAATGAAGTCACTGCATTGAACTGAACACTATCATAGACGACATGTTCGACCATAAACTGCAGCAACGCCTAGGCCTGGGCGTTACGCAGCACTCCTCTCCGATCATTTCGTCGCGTAGAGGGGAATTAGTAGCAGATGGACCCAATTGTCCTCTACATTGCAGAGGAGATCGATATAAGATAGATATAAGTAGCAGATGGACCCAATTTTCCTCTACATTGTAGAGGAGATCGAGGACAATTGGGTCCTTCTGCTACTTATTCCCCTCTTCTTTCGTCACTTCACATGAGAACCAATACCATCAGGGTTGAGGACTATAACTTCCACGTTCTATTCGAAGACACGGATGATGCTAGAATAAGGAATGAGAGGCAAAGATTTTTTGCATCCACTCGCGTCTCCATTATGCGGACGAGAATTGCAGAATTTTCCTTATCATCTCTTGCGACTTGTCTTGTGACATCAGCTACATTGTCATGCTCATCCGCATTGTTTCTGACGCTCGCGTCTCTACTCCTCTTGCAAAAGTCTTGACTTTATTCTCCGCTCCATTCTCTCCACCCACACTTGCATTAAAATTGCGTATTAAGTAATGAGCAAATATCGTTAGACAGGCGGTACAAATATTTACTAGTCTTCTTTCTTATTGCTATCGGCGGCGTGCTTCTATCCCAGATGAACAGATCGCTAATTCCAAGCATTTTTTCATTCCCTGACTCGTAGGCGGCATCGATGGCATTTTTATGTTCTCTTGATTTTGCTGATCGCTGTCCACAGAGTTAGAGGAGCCATCATCTTCCTTCTCGTGGCAGATGTAGACGTTATCCGTTGCCTAACCGGACTTCGGGCTGGTGGCGAATTAGCTGTTGGTTTTATTGAAACGGTCAAGTGAGCGAAGTTTAGCAAAATGCAAAGTAAATATATTAAGGTCCTTAGTTCGCAAACCTATTGCTACCTCTAAGCCAATCATTGCTTCTAGCCAATCATAGTTCATAGAACCTTCTAGAAGCTTGTGACGTCATCTACTGACGTCACCCTATGACGTCATCTACTGACGTCATCTACTGATGTCACACTATGACGTCATTACCGGTATATACTGGTACATACTGGTAGTCTCTTGGTCAGGTCGAGCCGCTTCCTCGCCAACACTCCCACTCGACTCGACACTTGTTGCTAACACTCCCAGCATGCGTCGAAGGTGTTCAAACTGTACAGCAGGAATCGGCTTGGTCATCATGTCTGCTTTCATTTCCTTTGTCGAGCAGTATTGCAGCACCACTTGGCCGTCTTCAACTCTTTCCCGCACAAAGTGATAGCGTATGCCGATGTGTTTAGTTCTCTTGTGAAACTCCGGATTCTTGGCCAACGCAATCGCACCTTGATTGTCTTCATACACCTTGACAGCTTCACTGCTCTTCATCTCACCAAGCTCGCATAGAAATGTCTTGAGCCAAATTGCTTCTTGTACTGCTTCCGTCAGCGCCATGTACTCTGCCTCCGTCGATGACAACGCCACCGTTCGCTACTTCTTGCTCCTCCAGCTAATACACCCGGTATTCATCATGAAAGCGTATCCGCTTGTACTACGTCGCGTCTCCACATCACCAGCCCAGTCTGCGTCTGAGTATCCTTGCAGTGTAGCAATACCATCACGTGAGAAATTAAGTCCATGCGTCGGTGTTGCTTGAAGATACCGCAACACACGCTTGATAGCCTGCCAATGTATTGGACAGGGATCAGCCGCAAATTGACTCAATGCTCCCACTGCCACAGCAAGGTCCGGACGAGTCGCAACCATCAAGTACATGATACCTCCAATGGCACTCCGGTAGGGTACGTTCTTCATTGTTTCCTCATGATTGCAGCCGCCTTCACACATGTTCTTGGTCAGTCTAAGTCCAGGATCTTGAGGCGTCTTCACGGGCTTGCTGTCATGCATCCCAAACTTGGTTAAGACAGACTTAAGAAACTTGGTTTGCCGCATCGTCACATGGCCAGCCGCATGATCGCTCTTGATTTCCACACCAAGAAAATACTTAAGCTCACCGAGATCCGTCATCTCGAATCGGTCGCTCAACGCACGCTTTGTTGACGTGAGAAACTCGTCGTTGCTACTTGCGATGATCAGATCGTCAACATACAAAACAACAAAGACCATGTCGCTGTCATCTCGCTTAACGTACACGCAGTGATCTGATTCACACTTGATGAATACCATCTTGATCATGAAGTCATCGATGGTCTGATTCCACATACGGGGTGATTGCTTCAACCCGTATAGTGACTTCTTTAGCTTGCACACGTGATCTGGACGACCAGCATCGACATATCCATCTGGCTGCGCCATGTAGATATCTTCATCCAATCCACCATTTAGGAACGCTGTCTTGACATCCATCTGATGCAGCTTCAGCGTATACTTGGCAGCCAAACTCAGAACAATTCGAATCGACATAAACTTGGCCACCGGCGCATACGTTTCTTCGTAATCGACTCCATACTTCTGTGAGAACCCCTTAGCCACTAGACGTGCCTTATACCGCTCAATTTCGCCATCTTGAGTCTCCTTGACACGGAACACCCATCTGCAGCCGATAGCCTTGCGTCCCTTTGGCAACGGTACAATGTTCCATGTATCATTTTTCTGGAGCGAGTCATACTCCGAATCGCACGCTTCCTTCCATTTCACTGCGTCACTGGATTCCATAGCCGACTTAAACGTAGTCGGCATATCTCCCACTGAATCCATGACGTATGCAGCTTCGTAATGTGTTGCATCTTGAGCTGCTGCTGACAACTCATCAAGACCTTGACGTCTCTGGTAATACGCAGACCGCTTGGCGCTTGGAGTGTCTGTTGCTTTCTCCAACGACTGTGTCCGTTGGTGTCTCTTACTGCTGGACTCCATATCCGCATCTTGCGCAGTGTCTTCTTCTTGTTCCTGCGGCGATTCATCATCCGTTGCCTCTTCATCTTCGATGACTACGTCCTGCTGAAAGTAGTTGCGTCTTCCACTGTCGAAAACATCTTCCATGAACTGAGCGTCGCGACTTACCAGTATGCGGCAACTGTCCAGCTCCTCGAATCGATACGCTTTCTCATGATCCGAATATCCAAGAAATCGGCAGTGTACTGACCGAGAATCAAATTTGGCACGCTTTTCCTTTGGCACCATAACATACGCGTGACAACCAAACACCTTCAGGTTAGCCAGTAATGGTTTCTTGCCTGTCCAAACTTGGTGTGGCGATTTGTCATGGCTGACAGCACGTGTTGGACACCTTTTGCGGAGAAACGTAGCTGTCATGACAGCTTCGCCCCAGTATTCTTTGGACAGTCCAGCATGTTTTATCATGCAGCGCGCGCACTCTACCAATGTTCGATTCATTCGTTCGGCGACCCCATTTAACTGAGGAGTGTATGGCGGCGTGAATGTTTGCACGATTCCTCGATCACTGCAAAACTTGGCCATATCACGCGAAGTAAACTCGCCGCCATTGTCACTGCGAATCGTCTTTACCCGCTTGCCCGTTTGCGTTTCAGCAAACGCAACAAAGTCAGCAAATTTGGCAGGTACTTCCGACTTGTAACTCATCAAGTACACCTTGCAAAAATGTGATTTGTCATCGCTTCCCGCTGAAAGTCGGCGTCTGCATGGGACCACATACATCACTGTGAATGACGTCCAAAACTTGCTTTGCAGGATTGGGTGATGACTTGGCATAGCTCACTCGCGTTTGCTTACCGAGTGAGCATCCGTCACACACCTCCCACTGCTTTACTGATGCAATGTTAATGCCAATACCATAACTTTTCTTCACAATAGCATCAAGACCGCCATGACCAATGTGACCAAGTCGAAGGTGCCAGAGGTACGACGTGGTGTCCCCATGGTATCCCATCGATCTTGTTATATTTGCCTCATCCATCAGAATAGGCGTCATGCAAAGCTTGAACAATCCTTTGCCTTCACGCGCTCCAAGCTTCCAGCGAAGATCTTTTGTTTCCGCAAAGCAACCATCGCGCTCAAACGTAACTGGCCCAACATCCTTTGTAAAGCGGCCAACCGAAAACAAATTTCGCGAAAGCTTGAGAATATGCCATACACCAGTAAGCATACCTTTCTTAGTCCCACGCGGAGTCTTCATTGACATCACTATGTCGCCCATTCCCACCGCTTGGACCACACCGTCGTCAGCGAGATGCACATCAATTGGAGAAATAGTCTTGTAATTCTTCATGTACTCTTTCGAGTACGTCATGTGTTGCGTTGCTCCTGAGTCAACCAACCACACACATTCCGACTTCGTAGCACTTGCATCACCACCAACCAAGAACAGAAAATCGCCCGAGTCGTCTTCTACTTGCGCGATATTTGCTGTTTGCGACCTCTGTCGCTGCGCATTCTCGCGGAGTCGTACTGGACACTTCGCAATCCAATGTCCCTGCTCACCACAATAATGACATGCACTGCTCGTCTTGACAGGCGCTTGTCGTACTCCCTTGCGCTTTCCTTGATCGTTCGACATAAATGCTTGACCTTGACCGTGCGCGGCTCCCTCGATGCCGCCACCTTGTTCCTTTCGTTTCATGTCCTCGTGCAACAGTCGAGGCGTCACCAGCTCCCATGACAGCGAGTCAGCTCTTGACTCTAGTGCCGTGATCAGGAACGCAAACGAATCACTGAGGCTTCCCAAGAGCGTGATGACCAAGTCGTCTTCACTAACCGGAGCTCCCACTGCATCCAGCTGCTCCGCCAGGGTCTTTAACTTGTTAATGTGCTGTAGCACATCATCACCATCATCCATTTTGGCCGTAAAGAAGCGTCGACGGAGATAGAGCTTGTTCGCCAAGCTCTTCTTCTCGAAGTGTCCCTCCAGCCGTGACCATGCATCATGCGCTCCACTTGCCGAGCAAACCAGAGGCAGCTGCGAATCCTCCATCGCGAGACAGATGATCGCCAGCGCCTTTCGAGACTTACGCTTGTAAGTTGTCTGATCCAGCGTACTGGTCAGGTGCTCGAGTTTCACCTCCCCGCTTGTCACAACCCACAGGTCCCTCTCCTCCAGCACCATTTGCATCTTAAACTTCCACGTATGAAAATTCATGCCATCAAACTTGTTGATGCGAGAAGAGGTGGCGGAAGCAGATTCCATGGCGAAACCGAAGTCAACGTCGGGGGCAAAGAAGGCGGGTCTTGGGCTCATAACCTATTGAAACGGTCAAGTGAGCGAAGTTTAGCAAAATGCAAAGTAAATATATTAAGGTCCTTAGTTCGCAAACCTATTGCTACCTATAAGCCAATCATAGTTCATAGAACCTTCTAGAAGCTTTTGACGTCATCTACTGACGTCATCTACTGACGTCATCTACTGATGTCACACTATGACGTCATTACCGGTATATACTGGTACATACTGGTAGTCTCTTGGTCAGGTCGAGCCGCTTCCTCGCCAACAGGTTTAGCTTCGCGCTTAATACTATCTGCCCAAGACAGCAGGTTCTGAGCGTGTTTGGGTTCTATGAGCGTGGTACCATCGAGCGGAATGAGATTGTCGTCGGCGTATTTCTCGAAAAATGGACGCATCATTCTCTTTTCTCAGATCTAGAGGATCGGGAGAGTGGTTCTGGCGAAATTTCACCGAACAAATACGTTCATAAGGTAACATTGGCCTTTATCGCGAACTCTCTTTGTTTACGTTTACAGCTGATTAGTCTGCGGTAAAAATAGATAAAACGGTCTATACCTATATATGGATAAGAATTCTGATTATTACTATATAGAGTAATATCCTGCAAATATTATCTGCCTTTTAGATAATATATTAATTAACAACCTTTAAGTGTTAATTTCATGTAGCGATACACCCCTTACAGATTAAATTTCAGAACATTTACTATATAACGTAATATTCTCCAAATATCATCTACCTTTTCGATAATATATTAATTAACAGCCTTTAAGTGTTAATTTCATGTAAGGATACACCCCGTTAGACTTGTGGAATCAGCTGCCTCCCGAAGTAGCTGTTTTCGCAAAATTGTAGCGACTTAAATCAGCTTTCTAAGGGCTGGAATTTTTCATTCGTTTTCGCGGATTATCATAATGTCTGCACCTACCTGGTAGAGCCGCGCAACACCAAGCGTTATTCGGAGATTGCAGCAAGACCACCATTGGCGGACAAGTTAGACAGAAAAAAAGAACAGGCCTTCAGGCAGCTTGTTATATGGCTCAATCCTAAATCGAACAGAGGCCAAGTCACAACGCCTCTCGCCCTCCGCGGCCGTCAGCTCCAGAAGCGCTGGGTACCTTTCAAGGCCAAATCCATGACGGCGAAGTGGCTTTTCGACAACCACATTGGGTTGAGCGTCGACGGCAAAGATTACGAAGACCGAATAAGAACCCTCGTTAAGAAGTAAAATGATTTGTCTCCATGCCACGATCGCATAAACAGCCCGTGGACGGTTTCGTAAATAGTTATTGACTCTAGAAAATGAACGAGTTGCTATGGAAATTCTGCATGACAATCTGTTGCTTACACACTCCAATACGACGGAAAATGTGGACGTAAGATAGCAGCACGATGGCGTGCGTGTCATCAGATTGAAGAAATGTGTTTCTTTGGGAAAACTGCTTCATGATACACTGCCATATTCGTCTGAAGAGAGCAGATACGCTCGCTCACTGAAGATAGAACCCCGTGAAGCGAAGAGACAGATAAGATTTCAATCGCATGTTTAGTTTTAGTTTATAATTTAGTTAGCATTAACAGATAGAAAGAAGAGAAACTTAATTATATTAATACTGTTTTCATGTAACCCTCTTTAAGGTAGTTGTCTTAAAGAGAAGTCTTCCTCTGCACGTACTAGTGTACGTAAAGTGACGTAAGGCACCACTCGCAACTGAAGCAGTGCGAAGTGGACTTGTGCTGAAGCAGTACAAGTCGTAGTGCCCCGTCACAACAAGGCCGTGCTGATTTTACAAATTTGTGCTGATTTATGTGTATCTATTTAAAGACCTCACTCGATAGCAGTATAATCATGAGGAGGTGTGGGCCCACCTATTACTCTGCCAAGGAATAAAGCAAACCTCACGCAAATACAAGCTAAAATGAAGAATCTAGACAATGATTATTGAAGGACAAGAACTATTTATTTTTGAAAAGAAGGTTTGCAATATTTGAGGCAAGCATAATTTCAGCAGAAAATCGGGTCGTAAATTTTGCTTATGTTTTAGCAATAAAAATACTGAAGTTATATGAAATTATACAATTACATTTTTATTCACAATGGCAATTACACTCAATTATGCAATATTTTACAATGAGAAATTCCCATTGCTGTTTTTCGCTGCGTCATTTGACCTTGCGATGTTCTGAAATATAAGTGATCCTAATTTAAAACGAAAGCTGTCTTTTTCTGCACGGCTCCAAGTTTTTGAAATCCTTCGAAGGTCAGATACCGCATAGCGACTGTAAAGCCGAGATAAAGAACACACGCATGGAGGCGATGCGGCTGGCATGAGGTTAAGCAGTAGTAATCGAGCCAAACTACATAGTCGAGAAGAAACATTAGTTAAAAATCGTAAGAATTATGAGACCATGTTTGCACACAGAATCAGAAATCTCTTGTCAAGCGAAACCGTCTAGTCCTCTTGATCCGGTCTTTCACCGATGCTACAAGTGGAGCGAATACTTGTAATTTGACACTCTCTCTATCAACCGCAATTAGTTAGGGAGAAGCCGCAGTATTTAAAGTATTCTAGGGTCAATAAGAACCTTTGTGGCTGCTATGCTGCATCGCATGAAAAAGTATCCTATTCAAAAAGTAACTGACAATTCGAGCCAAACCAGCACTTTATTGGCTAATTAAAAAAACGACTTTAAAATCCCAAAATCTGATATAAGCTCGGTCCTATCTTCTCAAAAGGTGTCCGTTCCTCTCAATACGAGAAGCGATGCCGTGGTCTATTAGCTCAATAATGGAGCCTGTCTCTACAAAAGCCGAGGATCAGCTGGTTTGTTGCAATTCCCTGTAAAATTCATACCGTTGTGAAAGTTTAATTAAGCTGCTGCCGATTCAGGTCTGGTTTGCACTCTACCTCGTGGTATACCTCGCGTTCTACTTCTTTACGAGTCCATTCGTTGGCAATCGAGAACTATTGAATTCATGGACGCCGTATGTTTACTTCTCCATGGTGCTCTATGCGTGGCTCATATCTGCCGCAGCGCTGCATACCCCCGTGCATGCTTTGGGCCTTCTCGACTCGACCATCAAGCAACCCGTAAGTGACGTCTTTAACAAGACTCAACGATCTAATAGCGCTTGTGTTATACACGAATGTAGATTTCGCTTCTCTTTCCATTCTTTTCCGCTAGTTTTGTCTTTCTCATCGTATTAGAGGTGCCCATGGCACTCTTTCTTTCGCGTATTACGAAACGACTTGGCTTTTCATGGACGGTGGCCCATGTGTCGTACGTCACAACATGCATTTTTGTATTAATCTCACTTTTTAATACGTTTTGGTTGCTCAAAATGTTGTCGCGGTAGCTTGGCACGGTCTTTTATGAATGTTTTACGCAATAGCGCGGCCATTAGCGTTGCGTGTGTCGCGCTTATCATGCACTGCGACGCAACGTACGACTGTGCTGCAAGTCCAGAGGAACCCACGACATACAATAGCCACGCATGTGCTCAGATCTTTTCGTTTCTTCAGTCGGACGACGTCGAAACGGTAGTTCCCGCCAGGTACTGTCACTCCCGCGCACAACTTCGTTTTGCATGCGAATACTGACATTGAAAACCATCGTCAATAGCTACGGTGGGGCAGTCTTAATCTGGTGCATGGGCATGCTTCTTGCCATCACCAACCTCGTTCTTGAACGATACAGCGGCATTCGTATGATTGCATCCTTTGGATGGTTTTCAAATCAACCCGAAGACGATGAACTGAATGAGCGATCGGAAAATGGTCACGAAGTGGTGCCACCGGAACAGAATTTGCCAATGGTTCCTTGGTATTCCATGCTCTTGTTCGATACGGTGTTTGATCTCCTCATTTCGCTCAAGATCTTTCTCGGTCGTTTTGACATGCGAACAATGCAACGAGCTCTGCATCCAAACGATGACGAATATTGTTTTGATCATTTGGCAGACAAAAACGACGTGTGGCTTGATTTTATGGCAGATTGCGGGGACGGGTTTAATAGCAGCTACCAAATTGCACGCTTGCTTGCACAACCGCAGTTGGAAGTCGAATGTAACGTATTAGATACTGACCAACAACGTACGGACGTTGTTGACGAGACAGGAAAGCCGAAAACTAAAACAATTGTACGCGTCTTTCCACGAGGGGATGCTCTTGTAATTGGCGGAGACTTGGCGTATCCACACCCGGACGATAAAACGTACGAAACGCGATTGTTTCGATGTTTTGAATACGCCATGAAGCCGCCACAATTGTACCATCCATCGGCAATTTCAACACAAAAGAAACTCCCGAGTGGCTGCTCGTCGCTGCGACAGTATGAAGGTCCGAGCGTGTTTGCCATTCCGGGGAACCACGACTGGTTTGACGGTCTCAATACCTTTACGCGATACATTTGTCAACGCGATTGGCTCGGTGGGTGGCTCCTTCCTCAGAAAACGAGCTACTTTAGTATAAAACTGCCGCATGGGTGGTGGCTCTTTGGTGTGGATTTAGCATTAGAGAATGATGTCGATACGGAACAATTTGGATTCTTTGAACGTGTCGTAACGACACAAATGGGACCGCATGATGCTGTGATTGTAGTGACGCATGAGCCCCGGTGGCTCTTGAATGTCTATGAAGACACGTCCAACGTGGACATTAAACTGTCGTATTTGATTGAAAAGATTTTGAAAGGTCGCGTTGCAGTGCGACTTGCGGGGGATATCCACAATTACATGCGGCATTCCTTAGTCGAAGCGACACAACAATTAAAACGTCCAGCATCGATGCGTTTCAAGATGCCACAATCCAACGTATCCAAGACAAATCTTTCACGTCGTCACTCGTTTTCATATCGTGTTGAAAAGCATTTTCCACATATGACTCAACCCGAAAAATTTGGCGCAAACGATCCAAATCATCAAACCGAGGTGTCGTCTCGACGGGAACGTCCGGCGGCGCATTTGATCATTTCAGGGGGTGGCGGAGCATTCTTGCACCCAACGCATATACCAAGCACCAAGTTAACGTCAAATGGCGGATCGTACGAGCAGAAGTTGTGCTATCCACCGGCAGAAGTCTCGCGGTACGGAAGGATGTAGCTCATACGAATCACACGGTGCAGAAAAATTGATTTATGGAATGCATTTGTGTTTTACATAGGCGGTATGCCGTGTTAAATGTCCTGGGCTTTCGTCGTCTCAATTGGCGCTTTGATGCTATCGGTGGAGTTGGCGTACGTACCAAAAAAAAAATGATGATAATCAATGTGGTTACTCATTGATACTTGCTCTAGTATTTTGTGCTCGTGTTTTCCATGTTTCCTCGCTGCTCGGTTGGTTCTATCTATGCTGCGGCGACGCATTGGGAGGCAGCCGCACGATTTGGTCAAGAGCTCGTGCACGTGCTGTATGACATGGTGACGACTTCGTACGTGTCGCTAGGTTGCTCCATTGTAATGCTTTTAGGAACCATTGGGTTTGCCGACGCCACGACGCTGTCCAAGCGATGTGTAATGGGAATTCTTGTATCCTGCTGTCACTATGTCGCGGCCTTTACGATTTTACTCGTTTACGAGTGTCTTTTTGAAGTCGCTTCGGTTCGAGGAGGTCTTGGTCGCGAGGGTGAACATACGCTTTACCTTTTTTTTAGCAGCACATTACCAGATTTTTCAGCAATTCGAAAGTACGATTTTTTTGGCCTTGCTTCGCTTTACGGAGACTTTATGCGGCTTTGTATGACGATTTTTGACGGTATGTATAGCTTTGGTGTCATGTGGTTTGATGAAAAGGCTGTCAACGCTATTTGCTTGTATTCATAGTGCCTGAATTGGTTGCGTTGCATCGCAATAAGATTTGCAAGTCGGGGTTTGAGAGCTTAGGACGCATGGAGCTGTGGATTTATTACGCCAGCGTGTTTCCATACTTTTGGGTGCTAGCAACGCCTGTCGTGAGCTTTGTATTTGGGACTTACCTGTACTTGTCGCTCAATCTTCTGGGATGCCACTACAATGAAGCGTTTTCGTCGCTCCGTATTGCAAGTTACAAGAACTTTTTACGGTTACACTTTGACAAGAAAGGTCGACTCGAAATATTTGCTTTTGGCGTCGACAAGATGCCGCGACGGTGGTGCCGGTACGAGCTATTTAACATATTTTGACTTTGATTTAACTCGTAGTGGGATTGGTTTTTACGTAGGGACCCGAGATGGAGTGGTGGACATGGGCCACGAGCAGCGCTGGAACGGAATTTGCCGTCGTTTAAATGGACGCGTCCGAGCTATTGGAAGCCGTTGATGACCAAGGTTGACAATATGTTGCGCATCGACTTGGAGAACCCATCGCTGAACGGCAAATTTAATACGGCAGATCGATCGAAGGTTCATCTAATTGACCACGTGGTGATTCACAAACCCTTGAGTGTCGTGACCTCATGTAAAGTCGAAACAACCACTTTTTGAATCAGAGGGAAGATTAATTTCCGTAAAATGTTAAAAATGCTTTTTCAAAAACTGACACTTTAGCGATTTTAAAATTATGAGCTTTATGTATCTAAAAGGTGTTTTTTACATTATTAGAAGGGAAATGATATATTACCCGACTGTTTTTTATTGTTACCCGACCGTTAATACGTCCACCCCATTGGCTAGTGTCTGGCATGCCCATTGGCTACTCTCTCGCGTCCCGTCTACAACATGTACCCATGGGGGAACCATCGGCACATAATATACCTACGGCCAATTCAATTGGCTGGAGCAATATGATCCCCCCCTCCTAACCACGCGAGGAATATGAAGCAGAACACGAAGTTTTGTTTCATATCTCGTACATTCGCCCCCCCTACTTAAAACCTGCTTTTAAATTTCGCTACTGCCCTTTGCCAACATCATGCCTCTCTCGCACCTCCTCAGGAGCTCACGTACCCGTCACTCGAGGCGGCAGAACAGGCCCTGTTTGAGCACGCAGAGATAGAAAAATTTGACTTGATGAAACTTCGTTCTCGCCGATTTGGTAAAGGATTTGACAAGCTGTTGAAGGACGTGATCTATGCCTGTAAGTACCACGGAGAGTACATCAGCAAAGACCACGAAAACAGCAGGCAAGTACAAAAATCGAGGAAATCTGAGTGCCCTTATTAGGTCAAGCTCAAGCGCGATTGCTCGGGAATAAGAGACGCAGTTGATGACACACGTGATCACTCAAGATTTTGTACGCAGGGCATAATTATGAGGCTGCTGATATTTCATCAGAAAAAAGGAATAAACCTGTACATGCGAATCTTGCTAACATTGAACGCAGTACTTTGCAGGCATCGCGCCGAGATTTATTTTTGCGTACACTTCAGATTGAGTCCAACCAGCACGTCACTGCGCGTGAGATTTACAAAACTAAGTACAAAATTAAAAAAAAATGCATTGAACGGAAGGACTCCGTTAAAGGCATTACTTAACAAATTGGAGACTAAGGAAATTGACGCACATAAATGGGCATTTCAATGGGATGACAATGGGGTCCTTACACACCTTTACGCCCAACCAAAGACAGTCGAGATAATGTCCAAGTGGAGTGCGCATGCTTTGTTTGCAATGGACTCGACGTATAAAACCAATCAACACAAGATGCCGCTTCTGCATTGCGTGTCATCGACACCCACAAACCAGACGTTCAGTGTCTTTTTCTACTTCTTGCCAAGGGAGACGCAGGAGCATTACACCTGGGCATTGTCTAAGTTCAAAGAGGTATCTTTCTCATTTCTGTCGTGCTTAGCGTTTTCAAAACGTTCAGCATTCTCCGGCTAATATTGGCGTTTTAGTGGTTAATCGAAATTGAAACAACTAGCTTTGATAGCATAGCCACTGTGACCGACAGGGAATTGGCCCTAGTGAACGCTTTACCGGCCGTCATTCACAATTGCAAGAGGTTACTCTCTCTATGGCACATTGAAAATAACGTTCTGGCAAACGTTCGGTGGCATTTTTCTGCTGGTAGTGATGGACAAGCTACTTGCGACATATTCATGAGGAATGAATGGAAGTTTATGGTAAATGCGTCCACCGAACAAAACTTTGACATTGCAGTGATGGCCCTATCTTCATCAAGCTCATACCCGCGCGCTGCATATGCGTACATCGAGAAGACCTGGCTTCCGTGGAAAATGAGTTTTGTTAAAGCTTGGGTAAAGCACATCAACCACTACGGCTACACTACAACCCTACGGGCAAAAATGGCACATTTTGGCATAAAGCGGTGGATGCAGTCGGCTGTTGGTGATCTCTTAACAGTTTATTCGATCATCAACCAAGCTCCTCACATCGATTAAATGAGACTCAAAAAATAATATCAGAGGATAAGTCCTGCGTACTAAACATTTTTTTTCTTTTTTTGCATGGCATTTTCTTTTTTTGCATGGCATTTTGAAATGCTTCGGCTACCATGACAGATCTCGCACCACGCGTTTAAGCTGGCGTACGAGCAATCTTTACAACGGTTCGTTCACTTAATCGGCACTTGCGATGAAAGCAATTGCTTTTCATACAAGATTTGTAGCATGGGTCACCCTTGCGATGAAAGCAATCGCTTTGTATACAAGATTTGTAGCATGGGACACCCTTGCGTCCATCGCTTCCTTCTCCCAGCGCCGTTCGAAATTGATGACTTCCATTGCCATCGGCGGCTTAAGAAGCCTGCAGAGGCACTTGTAGTCGAGGGGTCCAACCAAGACGATCATCAAACCCCCAATTACCATTCTGTCACACGCTTGGCTAATTTATACGAGCAGGTACAAGGCAACGGCAGCAAAACCAAATTTATGATTATATAGCGCGACTAACTCATACAGACAAACAGGCACCGCCACGTCTATAGAGAAATCATGGACGATTCATTATCAAATATCGACGCTAGCGGGGCCGCGGCCACGGTCTTAACAGGGCGCCATGATCTCTCTCTTCACAAGCATACCACGATCAGCCAAGCAATTATTGATAATCAAGCCGACACCGCTCAAATTATCAATGATGTTAACGGAGAGTCCCGGAGACGTGCGCTACCAACTTGCCGTCGGTGTAATTAAGTTAGACACAGGCGACACAGTAGAAGTTGTCCTCTTCGATCATGAATCCTCAACCAAGTTGATTGTGCGCGGCCGATTATAAATCTTCTCCCAAGCAGTACATAGATGTTTAACGCATATGGTGGACATCTATATACCGATATTGCTCGAGAAACTTGCATTAGACCTTATGCATTCGACGTGAGTGAAGCTGAAGCATGGGTACAGTGCCCTGTGAGACGTAATGGAACGATACTAGATTTAATTAGTAGTCACATACAGAACCGCCTTTTGAACCCAGCATCATCTATCAAACTAACTTAATTCTGTTCAGTTATGATAAAATGCTTTCGAAATTGGCGGCAGAAAATACTTAAATAATTCAATTAACTGCTTAAAGACCTGTGAAATGATGGTTGAGGTTTAAAAACAAATGGAGTAAGCTGTAGAACTTTTTACTAATCGGTTGACGCGTAAATTCACTTCCTTTACTTTTCAACGTCCACACATCCTTCCATAGGCCTTCTAGCAGCTAACTGAATTGTCAAAGAATTTTCTGCCGCCAATTTCGTAGGGCATTTCCTCATAACTCTGAACGGAATTAACGAGTGTGAATGGAGTGATGCTGGGTTCAAAAAAGGCGTTTCTGTATGTGGCTACTAATTTAATCTGGCATCGTTCCATTACGTCTGGTAGGGCATTGTAAACACATGTTGTAGACGGGACGCGAGTTAGTAGCCAATGAGCATGCATGAAAGTAGCCAATGCGGTGGACGTATTAACGGTCGGGTGCATAAAAAAGTCGGGTGGCAATATCATTTACCGATTAAAATCGCCACGTTTATTAAAAAATTAAGAGAGCATAAATTTTATTAAAACTACCAAATAATTCACTCAACTCACCAACACTCCATTCACTCAAATGACTACCACTCAATTCACTCAAAAGTTCAAATTTTTAATTCCCAGCTTTCTAGATTGATAATAACCATCTAAACAGGATAATGCATGACCATGTATGCAGGTTCCAGATGGTACCATGCATGACCAGTAATGATCCAGACAAGAAGAAGGCTAACAGGATCAACGCGACGTGATCTTCACAATTTAAGCGCGTTGAAAATTAATTAGAGGCTCCCCTCCGACGTTGATGCAGGAACTCTATAGAAAGGGCCATTTCGCGCGTACTTGCGTTGAAGGTCGCGCTCGGCCTGCTTTACCCCAGAAAATACACCCCCACCACCACCACCACAGGATATTTAGTCCCACTCAATCAACTCTTCTGTGCCTGAACGATTAATTCTACAAGTTTTAGTTCAATTTATAATCTGAGCACGCGAAATGAAAGCCCTACTTTTTTATTTTGCTTTATTGCGCAGTTTGTGTGGTTAATAAGTTGAGTTTAATTTATGGTGTGTTGTGCCGAGGTGTAGTTGAAAGTGAGTCACCGCGCGCGTGATGAGAGGGTGGTACGGGTGAGTGATGATTACTGATGAAATTTAGCTAATGAATTAGGGGGAAGCGAAAACTATCAAGAGTCGTTATAATTCAAATGTAACTTATAGTGCACCATTCATCCGTTCTAGTATTGTTAGCCTACTTTACCCTTAGCGGAGCACTTCGTGCTCCATCCACGACCTCAGCGAATCACAGGGCTTGGACTTTTATGGTAACGTAGCCAATCATTGGGTATTAACCATGAAGAGTTACCACCTTCAAGTCAGAGTAATATGCATGTGCTTTGGGCGCTGACAGAATCCGTCACCTATTACATGGATAACCTAGATTTCGTCAGATACAACTTTCGGCACATTCAAATCAATGTGTCGCTTCGGATGTTACACCGATAAAGTCTGAGCCGTCATAATTACTTAGATGGAAGATTGGCAAGTCTCTTAAACTGATCCTCCAAGCGATAATGGTCATGTCGACACCCCTATGTATGAGAACGCTTCATAGGCAGATTCCACTTAAAACATCTGGCGATAAAATGGGCTTGACACGCGACAACACTAGAAAAGGTAACATCCACCATACAAGTTCCTTTAAGTGTAAATGCAGGGCCAACGGACTCGTTCACATTTAACAATTCACGCTGAAGAGGGCTGCGCTATGCACATCACCTATCATCTGGCTTGACGGCTTATCGTCTACCAGAGTACTGACTGCAGTACATGATAGTTACTAAAATGCGTTGAAATAAACGGAAAAGATCAAACTATAGACTCACTGGCGGGTTTCCAAGCTATGTTACTGTTCAGATCCACTTCCACAGCTACCAAGTATGTATAATCAAAGCTTTCCAGAAGATTTGCCCAAACGGGGAATTCGCTGAAGGGGCAATTATTAGAACAAAAGACTCGATTATTGTCTGGAATCCGACAAGACGCTCTCTGCCGCTGAAAATCTCGAAGAATTCAAAGATTTTTTCCCTTGCTACCTAAAGGAGGTCTGTAAAGTGGATATTACAAAACCACTATCGGCATTACCACCAGATTTCGGGGTTCGATCAAATTCCGGCAGAGAAAAGTGCCTCGAGGCATCGGCGCCCAGTACACTACTATCTTAAGAGCAAACATAAGGCCCATCACTTACACACACATTTTGCATTTTTTTTAAATTGCAAATGGGGTCTTTTCACACATGCAATTAATTATATGCAGCGACATTTAAACTCAAACGCCAATAGGTCATGTTAGGCAACAGTGCGACTGCACTATTATGAGCATCACAGACCAGGCAATTTGTTATTATCAGATCTTGAAGGGCCCTTGATGTCCTAATGCCTGTCTTAAGCACATCGAATCGCAAGTTATATGAGTGGCTAGTGTTACAAGGGCTATCGTATGCTACAGCGAAATTTAATCACCTAATTTGTTTTGGCACACGCGAAATCCCTCACAGACGGCCATTGTAACGGGGTGTATCGTTGAATAAAATTAACACTTAAAGGTTATTAATTAATATATTATCTAAGAGGTAGACAATATTTGGAGGATATTACTTTATGTAGTAATGTTCAGAATTCTTATCCATAAATAGGTCTAGACCATTATATCTATTTGTTCCGCAGACTAATCAGCTGTAGATGTAAGCAAAAGAGAGAGACAGATAAGATAAGATAAGAATTCAATTGCATGTTTAGTATTAGTTTATAATTAAGTTAAAGCTAACAGATAGAAAGAAGAGATACTTAATTATATTAATACAGTTTCCATTTTACCCTCTTTTAAGCTAGTTACCTTAAAGAGAAGTCTTCCTCTGCACGTACTAGCGTACGTGAAATAACGTAAGGCACCACTCGCAACTGAAGCAGTGCGAAGTGGACTTGTACTGAAGCAGTACAAGTCGTAGTGCCCCTTTACACCTGGTAGCACTTTGTAGTCCGTCCAAGGACCACATTTCACTTATCTAACATGGATATATTGCATGATAGTTGGAATACGCATCACGTTTCCCGTGAAAGTTACTCCTTTCTAAGTGACACAGAAAGAAGTGCGGTCGAACTAATGAGCTCGACCGTATGAAACGATGCAATCTTGGCAATGCTGTCCGATTTGGACAGAGATGCCCTCCATTCAACCATCGCCAAGTTCATACAACATGAATTTGACGAGATGAAGGAACAAGTAGCCTTGCTGAATCAGCAAGGCTAAACGGGCAGAACTGTTGAGGTTACAACAGGTACAGACCCCTGTACCTATGGATGACGCAAACGCGTCGTCCAGAAACTTTAAAGATTGACATCTCTAAGTATAGGGGAGTCGAAGAAGACTCCCTCTTGAGATGGTTTGTCGAGTTAGACGATGCCATAAGGGCACGTCACATCATTGACGAGCAAATGCAAATCGCATTCGCTCAATCAAATCTGGCAGGTCGTGCCAAAACTTGGGCATTGGGCCTTAAGTTGCGCGACCCATACGTCCTTAGGTCGCTAGAGGTTTTTAAAACCCGGCTCAAACAGACGTTTGAACCACCAAGGGCTGAGTTCAGAACTCGTTCAGAGCTTCTGAAACTCAGCAAGGCAAGCGTGATGTTCACGCATATGCCCAGCATATACGACTTTTAGCGAGTTGTAAACAAATAACCCAGTTCATGAACACACGTTGATTACGGTGTTCATACAAGGTCTTACGGATGATCCCGTAAAGATCCACCTGTTCCGCTTGGAACTGGATACGCTTGAAGAAGCAATATCCGTTGCGGAACAGGAGGACTTTAGCTTGAGACAGGATCAGCTTATTCGTCATCGTATCGTCCTCCAAGACGACACGGGCTAGGAGGTCTAGAACCCATGGACCTCTCTTACATCGAAAGCGAGAGACCTCGCTTTTCGAGGAATATGCGATTGCAGAAATGCCATCGCTGCCAAAAATTAGGACACTACGCTCATGAGTGTAGTGCCCCACGCCCAGTACCTTTCGGTACTGAACGTAATTTTGACCGTATGCCAAAAAGGGCAACGGTCGCGGGTCCGACGTTGTTGCGAAAACGCAATGGCAAGGCGGACCGCCAAAAAACGGTCGGGGTCAGTAGGGGGCGCAACGCCCTTCTGATCCAGCAACCTCAAGAAAATTTGCAAATCTCTTGACTAAAGTTGCTCCAGACACACAATCACTATGTGTCTCTGCACCTGATGAGGTATCCCTCATCACGTTGATGTTAAAAGTGACAAATGATTTGTCACTCAGAGCCCTAGTGAACTGTGGCAAGTCGAATAACTTTATTCGTCGCCAGTCGCTAGAAGGTCGTAGGCTCAAATATGTTGAGCGCGACATCCCTCTAACGAGGACGACGGTGCGTCTAGCGACAGGCGCATCGATAACAGTAATGAAACGCGTAGTGAAATTTCACTACACGTTAAAAGATTTACAGTATGATGATGATTTCATCGTACGGGATTTGGATGACAAATTTGATGTCATCCTTGGTTTACCTTGGCTCAGAAAATACGAGCCAAGGATCAGCTGGCAGCATCGATCCGTAAAGATGCCTGCCACTTGCTCATCAGATGGCCATCTGATGAAAGTCTTGGAGCGTCCACAAGCGTGTGGATGTACTACGAGTGAGTGCGATGGCCACACTTGTGGTACAGTCGTCACAAGATCACATTGTGATTGCTAATCACATTGTGATTACTAATCACACTGTGGAGTCAGCTGCCGGCGGCTGTGTTAATGCACAGGCAGCGCCGAAGGTCGTTCACTCGAAGAAGTCGAGTGGACTGAGACATGAATGTACGCCTGGCGGGCGACATTCAAGGAGTATACCGGTTGCCCCAAAGGGACAACACGATGATCCTAGGTCGAGTAGCGAGTCGACCATAGAGTACATGAGTGTGATAGCGCAACCACACTCGGAAGACGTTGAGGAAAATGGTCCCCACGTACTTGAGGAGAAATCTCCTCAAATAGTTGAAGTTACTAGACTTCAAGATCGTCCTCTGTGACGAGTACGTCATAGAGGACGATTACGTAACCGACATTCGGTTAGCGGTAATTTTTAATGAATTGGTCAAAAGCACTAGTTGGCAAAATGCAAAGTAAATATATTTAAGGACTTAGTTCGCAAACCCGTTGCTACCTCAAAGCCAACCATTACTTCTAGCTAATCAGCGCTTCCGGAACCTTCTAGAAGCTTCCGATGTCATCGAATGACGTCATCCCAATGACGTAACCGCATGACGTCATTACCGATATAAACCGGTATCCACTGTTGATTTTTTGCTGCTCGAGACGTCTCTTTTTCAGCGTCCTTGACAACACTCCCACTCGACTCGACAGCTCTTGGACCTTGTATTCCGAGCTTGCCACGAGGTGCGCAAAACTGTGCCGCGGGAATTGGCTTGGTCATGATGTCGGCGAGCATGTCGAGAGTAGAAATATACTTAAAAATCACTTGACCGTCTTCAACCTTTCGCGTACAAAATGGTATTTAATGTCGATGTGCTTGGTCTGCTTGTGGTACTGCGGATTCATCGCCAGTGCGATCGAGCCTTGGTTATCTTGAAAAATCTTGACAGCGGTATCCGACGATATCTCGCCCAACTCACACAGAAACGCCTTGAGCCATATTGCTTCTTGCGTAGCCTCTGACAATGCCATGTAATCAGCTTCCGTAGATGATAGTGTCACCGTCCGCTGTTTCTTGCTCTTCCAGCTGATACACCCGCCGCTCATCATAAAGGCATAACCGCTTGTGCTTCTTCGCGACATCGTATCGCCGGCCCAGTCCGCATCCGAAAATCCTTGCAGTCCATTATGAATTGCTGTTTGAAATTCGATGCCGTGCGTCCTAGTGCCTTGGATATACCTAAAGACTCTTACAACGTTTGCCGGTGTGTTGGGCATGGGTCTGCCGCGAATTGGCTGAGCACTCCAACTGCCTCAGCAAGGTCCGGACGCGTGTCGACCATAAGGTACATCAGGCAGCCAACAAAATTTCGATGTGGCACACCGGCCATAGTGTCGCTGTGCTTGCATCCTCCTTCGCACATGGACTTGGTAAGCTTGAGGCCTGGGTCTTGAGGCGTTCTGACGGGTTTGCTGTTTTCCATTTTAAACTTGGTCAAAATATCGCTTGCGAACTTGGTTTGCCGCATCGTCAGAGTTCTGATCGTAGTCTTGCTCGATCTCAATTCCAAGAAAGAACTTGAGTTGGCCCAAATCCGTCGTTTCAAATCGTTGGCTGAGTGCTTGCTTGGTTCTTGAAGCATCTTGCTGGTACTGCTAGCCAAGATTAAATCGTCGACGTAGAGCGCGACGAAAATCATGTCTTGGTCATCCCCCTTCATGTACACGCAGTGATCGGATTCACACTTCGTGAACTTCATTCCCTGCATAAAGTCATCAATAGTCTTGTTCCACATGCGGGCCGATTGCTTTAACCCGTACAGTGATTGTTGTAACTTGCATACATAGTCAGGATTGGCCATATTCGTAAAGCCATAAGGCTGCGCCATGTAGATTTCCTCATCGAGCTGGCCGTTTAGAAATGCTGTCTTCACATCCATCTGATGGACCGCGAGTCCGTACTTGGCAGTCAGACTGAGCAAGATCCGGGTCGACGCAAACTTGGCCACAAGCGCATACATTTCTTCATAGTCGATGCCAAACTTCTGTGCGAAGCCTTTGGCTACTAGACGCGCCTTGTATCGCTCGACTTTACCAGCTTGATTTTCCTTGACGCGAAACACCCATCGACTGCCGATTGATTTGCGTCTTTTCTGAAGGGGTACTAGCGTCCAGGTCCTGTTCTTTTGTAGCGACTCCATTGTCAAGTCGCATGCTTCTTTCCATTTAGCTGCGTCGTTGGATTCAATCGCCGACTTAAATGTAGTCGGCATTTCTCCCACTGAATCCACAACGTACGCAGCCTCAAAATCTTGAGCTGTGGCTGACATTTCTTCGAGTGATCGACTTGGTAGTTTAGGCCTTGGTACTTCAGTCGCCTTTTCGAGCGATTGGGTCCGTTGGTGTCGCTTACTGCCAGACTCAACTTCTTCTTCCTGCGCGGATTCTTCAGTTTCGTGGTCCGTAATCAGTTGCTTCATCATCATCTTGAACAGCGACTTCGTTATAGCGACAGTCGTGCCTCCTACTGTCGAAAGTGTCTGCCATAAACTTTGCGTCGCGGCTAACAAGCACACGACCACTCTCTACTTCTTCAAATCGAAATGCTTTTTCATGCTCCGAGTAGCCAACAAATCGACAGCGTACCGACCGAGCGTCAAACTTGCTGCGTCTTTCTTTGGGAACTGTAACAAATGCATGGCATCCAAACACCTTCACATTCGTCAGCACAGGTTTTCTTCCAGTCCAAACTTGGTACGGTGACTTATCCATAACAATACCACGCGTTGAGCAACGATATTGCGAAGAAAAGCGGAAGTCATAAGTGCTTCGCCCCAATATGTCTTTGGCAGTCCAGCGTGCTCAATCAAACATCTTGCACATTCTACCAGCGTCCGGTTCATGCGTTCAGCTACTCCGTTTAGCTGCGGAGTATAAGGTGGCGTGAACTTTTGCTCGATACCGCGCCGCTTGCAGAACTTGGCCATGTCACCCGACGTGTACTCGCCACCATTATCGCAGCGAATAGCTTTGACAACTTTGCCAGTCTGAGTTTCAGCGAGCGCAACGAACTCGGCAAATTTTTCGGCAACTTCAGACTTGTTTCGCAGCAAAAGATTGCGGTAAAGTGCGAGTACTCGTCCGTGAAAGTGTAAAAATACCGCTTACCGCTGAAAGTCGTTGACTGCATAGGTCCACACACATCACTGTGAATAACTTCCAGCAGTTTCTTTGCATGATGAGCGACTTTGGCATATAACTTACTCGCATTTGTTTGCCAAGCGCACAGCCATCGCACAGCTCCCACTCTTAGACCGAAGTAAGAACAATGCCAATACCAAAATTCCTTTTGACGATAGTGTCTAGACCACTATGTCCAATGTGCCCAAGTCAAAGGTGCCAGAGGTACGAAGTGGTGTCCCCATGGCATCCCGACGAGCTTGTCACATTGGCTTCGTCAGTACTGACAGGCATCATGCACAGCTTAAGCAGCCCTTTGCCCTCGCGGGCTCCAAGCTTTCACTGCATCCCTTTTACCTTGACGAAACAGCCATCGCTTTCGAGCGTGACTGGTCCAACATCCTTTGTGAAACGACAAACGGAGAAAAGATTGCGCGATAGCTTTGGAATATGCCACACTCCGCGAAGCATACCCTTCTTATTTCCATAGGGCGTCTTCATTGACATTACATGTCACCAGTCTCGATCGCTTAAGCAACACCATCGTTTGCAAGATGAACGTCCACCGGAGAAATAACCTTGTAGTTTGTCATAAACTCTTTCGAGAATGTCATGTGCTGCGTTGCACCCGAGTCAACCATCCATACGCACCTCGACTTGGTCGTTCTTGAGTTTCCACCAACCGGGAAGAGAAAATCACCAGAGTCGTCTTTGCTCTGCGCGATGTTTGCACGCTGTGCCGGCCGTTGCCGGTCAGCGTTCTCACGAATTCTCACAGGGCACTTGGCGATCCAATGCCCGTATTCCCCACAATAATGACAGGCACTGCTAGTCTTCTCAGCCGCTTGTCGTCCCTTACGCCGTCCGTTGCCCGTTGTCATAAACGCCTGTCCTTGCCCGTACGCGACTCCATCGACGCCGCCACCTTGTTCCTTGCGTTTCATGTCTTCATGCATTAGCCGAGACGTCACGAGTTCCCACGACAACGAGTCGGATCTTGACTCCAACGCCGTAATCAGGAACGCGTACGACTCGCTTAAACTTGCCAGAAGCGTGATGACCAGATTGTCTTCGCTGACCGGAGCGCCCACTGCGTCGAGTTGTTCCGCCAATGTCTTGATCTTATTGATGTGCTGAAGCACGTCATCACCTTCGTCTAACATCGTCGTGAAGAAGCGTCGACGTAAGAAAAGCTTATTCGCTAAACTCTTCATCTCGAAATGCCCTTCAAGACGCGACCATGCATCATACGCGCCATAAGCCGACGAGCCAAAGGCAACTGCGAATCCTCCATTGCAAGACAGATTATCGCCATGGCCTTGCGCGAATTTCGTTTGTAAGTCGACTGGTCTAGTAGGTTTGTCAAGTGCTAAGACTTTACCTCTCCGCTCACCACATCCCATAAGTCCCGCTATTTCAGCACCATCAGCATCTTGAATTTCCACAGTTGGAAGTTCGCGCCGTCTCACTTGTTGATGCGGTCGGTCGGAGTGGCAGAGTTGTCCATGGCAAGAGCGAAGGCAGGGGCGGAGGCAGCAAATCAGTTGGTCTTGGGCTCATAACCTAATGAATTGGTCAAGAGCACTAGTTGGCAAAATGCAAAGTAAATATATTTAAGGACTTATTTCGCAAACCTATTGCTACCTCTAAGCCAACCATTACTTCTAGCCACTCAGCGCTTCCATAACCTTCTAGAAGCTTTTGACGTCATCGACTGACGTCATCCCAATGACGTAACCGCATGACGTCATTACCGATATCTACCGGTATAAACCGGTATCCACTGTTGATCCTTTTGCTGCTCGAGACGTCTCTTTTTCAGCGTCCTCGACAACAATTTTTGCAGAGAACGAACGGGTTCTCAGCAGCTCATCGATGGACGAAAGTGTCCTCATGTGAAAATTCGGATTGAAAGATACACTACTCAATCTTGGGAGTCACTCAAGGGAAATCCTCCTTACGAGGTTTTAATAGAATTCAGGGATGTATTCCATGAAGCAGTTCCGTGCGAGTTGCCTAAGGATAAAGGAACTCGACATGAGATCGAGCTCAAACCGGGCTCGAAGTACTGTGTCATGAAATAGTGGCCACTGCCTCGTGAACAAGTACTTGCGATCGGTAAATTCTTTATCGATCGATTAAAAGCGGGCCATGTGAGGGAGTCAACCTCCTTACATAGCTCTCCGACCTTCTGTGTGCGAAAGGCTACAGGAGATGGCGGATAGTGCACGCATTCAACAAACTGAATGCTGCAACAGTACCGGCTCAAACGCCGATACCTAGAAAAGACGTAATCATAGATGGTATGTCTAAGAGAACGATCTTTTCGTCTATGGATCTGATGGATGGATTCTATCAAATCCTTATGCGTGAGCGGGACATCCCGTACACAGCAGTGAGTACTCCCATTGGATCCTCTGGGAATGGCTAGTGATGCCTCAGGGGCTTAGAAACGCCCCTGCAACATTCAACAGATGGGTTACAAATCTGTTGAGACCGGTGCGAGAATTCGCACCGAGTTATTTTGACGATGTATTCGTCCATAGCCGGGCCATAGACGGTAAGACGGACGTGAAAGTTCATAAAACTCACGTTCGTCAGGTTCTTACACTTATGCGAAAGCATAAGTTGTATGCAAATCTCAAGAAGTGTATATTCGCTGCAAGCGAAATACCACTTCTTGGGTGCATCGTTGGTAAGCGCGGCGTACGCCCCGATCACGAAAAGATCAAAGCAATCACCGACTGGCCAGTTCCAGTCGATGTCAAGGGACTTAGAAAGTTCCTTGGTTTAGCGGCGTACTTACACAAGTACTCACGCAATTACGCAGAGATGACAGTACATCTCTCTCGTCTCTTGAAAAAAGACGAGAAATGGTTATGGAACGCTGATTGTCAGCGTTCATTTGAAGGAATCAAGCAAAGCTTGATGCAATCGCCCATATTGGCGATTGCGGATCAAGACAGACCATTCCATGTGGTCTGTGACGCCAGCGATTTCGCAATCGGCTGTGCGTTAATGCAATACGATACAGATGGCGCGAAGCGCGTCGTCTGTTACCAATCGCGTCAGTTGCAACCAGCTGAACGCAATTACCCAGTGCATGACAAGGAACTCCTTGCCATGAAATATGCGCTGGCTGAATTGAGGGTCTATTCCTCGGAGATAGACCGTTCATAGTATATGCGGACCATGCGTCATTATGCACGGCTGTAACAGCCCACACCTTTCGCAAAAAAATGGCGAGGTGGCTAACCTTTTTCTCGGGGTATAAATTCTCCTTCAAATATAAATTATGACGATTTAACGTCGTCGCTGATGCGTTATCACGCCGACCCGATTTCGATCCGGGTTTGCACTCCAACAGTGGAAAATATTTACACTATTGCACCACTCATTACAAGTGTTCCGTCATCAAATTGTTTGATGACATAAAGAAAACCTCCACAGAAGATAAAGACCTTCTGCGTTTAATGGATCATCTCATGACTCCATCCAAAAAATCTTTTCAAAAATTGCCGGCTTTATATCGATCGTCATCCAATCGATACACAACACGCAACGGCTTACTGTACCACACAGCCGTTGTGGCTACACTCCACGTGTCGTCGTCCCTACCCACAATGATTTGCGTTTGCGCGTCATGTATGAGTGTCACGATGGACAAACGAGTGGGCATCGTGGACGTGTGAAGACTTATCTCAGGATAAGTCGGACTTCTACTGGCCACGCCACTATGAGCTCGTCCGCAAGTACATACCTGCTTGCGAAGTTTGTCATCGAATGAAGCCTTGTGCTTCACCCCGTGCTCCGTTCTGCCTGTTCCGATAGAGTGTTGGCAGTCCGTATCTATGGACTTCGTCATCGAATTCCCCGAAGACACCCACAAAAATAATAATATTCTTGTTTTTGTTGACCGTTTTAGCAAGATGGTACATCTTGGTGCCGTCCTAAAGTCGATCACATCCAAAGGCTGTGCTTGTGTCTTTGTTGACACGCTATTTCGACTCCATGGATTACCTTCCGAACTGGTCTTAAATAGAGTCTCTAGATCAACGGCGGAGGTTTTTCAAATTTTGTTTAAATCACTAAAAGGCAGTTCAAAATGTCAACTTTTAACAATCCTGAAACAGATCGTCCGACGGAGCGGGCAAACCGTAGTCTCGAAGAGATACTTCGCGGAAACGTCCATTCTTCTTAGATTTGAGGCGAGTTCTTGCCGATGGTAGAATTTGCCATAAACAATACAGTGCATCCTTCTACAAAGCATACACCGTTTTTTGTGAACGGTTTAAGCCATCCTCTCATACACACCTTGTATAGGAGTATCTCTTATATTAGGGGAGGACTCGCACGAGCAAAGAACCTTCTAGCTCTTGCTCATCACGCATTAGCCCTAAGGTCAATATGAAAGATACCAATGTTGATCTAATCAACGGTAATGTGGCCAAACTCAGCAATTCCAATAATGTTATTGCTGGCCTTGATAAC
Source organism: Bremia lactucae (assembly GCF_004359215.1). Taxonomy (NCBI): domain Eukaryota; phylum Oomycota; class Peronosporomycetes; order Peronosporales; family Peronosporaceae; genus Bremia; species Bremia lactucae. The sequence goes on from NC_090612.1 coordinate 4,455,487, forward strand.
GATGCTAAAAGACTCAGGAACAAAACCAAAAACATTTTCTAGAACAATAATGCTCTCAGTAAAGAGGAGAATGACATCTCCGCCGTGCAATCTATCGCACTGAAGACAAAAACAAAACCTGTCAGCAGGAGAATTTCTGCAAAGTAGAGAAACTGTGGTTCGTTTCGTACAAAATTTTCATCGCTCATGCGGTGGATCGACAGAAATGGCCCTCAGGCAGGAGCTTAAACGCTCATTCATTTAAAGTTCACGATCTAGTCCTACTGGATACGGAAACCTTCCAAAACATGTAGTGACGAATGTGGGCAGTAAATTACTGCTCAAGTATATCGGTCCGTGTGTCCTTTCATTCGCAAGTTGTTCGACCGCAACTTGCGCATCGTTCTGCAACTGTTCGAGGGAAATACCGTCAACCGTCGTCGCGTTTCAGCGACGACAGAATTGTTCCATGTCCTCCCGTAAATAATGGACGACACGATCTAAGTCACGTGTTTGGCGAACGAGACGACCCGATTTTTACTTCCTCTCCACATTCATTGACGGATTCGAGTGGTGAAAAGCGTTTCCTTGTTGAACGCCTCCTAAACCACCGCTAGGTGAAAAGGGTTCGAGCGAATTACTTCGTTCGTTGGCAGGGGTATCCACCTCGCATGGTCGTTGAGAACCTTGTTTCCAATTGAAGATGGACGTTCCGAGTCTCGTCGCACAGTACGACAAGACTAATTTTCCTAGACAGAGGGTCCATCAGAAAACGAGCGCTTCCCGCGCTCGTAAGTTTTCAATCTTTTGCGCATCTCACAAGAAATGATCGCCCTTCAATGTGGTTTTTCAAGGGACAATGCCTCCTTGAGGCATGACCTGCGCCTTTAAATCAGCATGGCATCACTCCCCCACGAGAGGCAAGGTATTCATGCCTCTTTAAACAATCGGTGCGGCTTCAAGCGTGCACCGCTTACGGTTTTTTTATCGAACCGGTCACGGAGAATAAACCGGGTTTTCATGCCAGACCTCGCGGCCGGTGCTACGATCACTCTGTACGAATGCTTCCCAAGCTTGGAACGAAGGAGTGACATCCTTTGCCCGCTTACATGTGTACCGTCGATGCTGGAAACGGTATCAATGAAGAATTCCGTTTTGTCGTCACTAGACTTGTGAAGTCTGGATGAGTCAAAAATGAAAGTTGATATCGATCAATGGTCCTACCAGACCAACGAGTTAAGTTGCTCTTAAAGAGGACCAACCGCGGCATAGTTGTAAAGCATGAAGTTGGTGTAGAAGACGCGCTGCTCGAGCAATTATTGGCACATGCTGAGAAGATCATTTTTTTCAATCACGGCATCTTGAATTGACTAAGGATTCACACCAATTGCATTGTGTTTACGCCAGACTGGTCTAATGAAGCTTTTTTGTGAATCAAGTGCATCAGGTCCTTAATACAATTGTTCAAAGTCAACCGAACAGTTCTAGGTAAACGCCTGCGTTCCTCTTTTTCTTGAAGGCTTTTTTTAACCTTATCCGGTCATTTGTAACTAGGCACCTTTGCTAGTAATAATAACAGTACTAGTCAACCTACTGATTACAGTGAAGGTGCGGTTCCTCGAAACTTCACGTACAAAAAGGTACAGAGAAAGGTTTCTTATAAAGCTAAGGTAAATTAGCTTAAGGTCTAGTTTAAGGCGTAAGAATAGAGAAAAAGTAAAACTGTATTAATGTATGTGGTTTTGTTCGCAAGCTTCTTCTGAATTTATTATATATGTAACTTACTATGTATGGCGCCTCCTATGCATGCAAAGCATACCTCAACAGGTTATAAGTTCGATTAAAGGGCGAGTAGCACAGCGATCGATGCAGGCTTTGATTCCTTAGCTTCTGCTGATCTCAAGGAATTCAGCGGCTGTGAAATATTTCAAGGACAAGGACGGCCTCGACTTGAAAAATATATACGGGACATCCCGTACACAGCAGTGAGCACTCCCAGTGGGATGCTCTAGGAATGGCTAGTAATACCACAGGGGCTTAGTAAGGGCCCCCCCCAACATTCAACATATGCGTACTGAATCTGTTAAGACCCGTGCATGAATTCGCACAAAGTTATTTCGACGATGTTTTCGTTCATAGCTGGGCTATGGACGGAAATACGGACGTGAGAGTCATAAAATTGCGCACCCCACAATCGTGTCTTGTAATGATTGGCGCGTTTGATTAAAACTTGAATCAACACCAATCAATAGAATTAATGTCTTATTGCCTCGATATTACCAAATTTTTTAATTTAGGAACTAATCAAAAAAGATATTTATTAGTACTTTTTATCGTATTTCTGTTCATGGAACATAATATTACTTATTCCTCTTTTAGAAAATAATACTTATTTAACGATACAACTCGTTACATCGTTGCTTCGCCTTATATTGAGCAGCAAGCTCCTGTCGAAGATTACACGCTTCGGAGTTTGCGTCAAATAAATTATCTAAATGTCTATTGAATTATTATTATTATCAATTAATTTAAATTTCATTTATTTTTCAATAATAATTGATGATATAATGGGACAAGTTTTTTTTTATTATTCCAACCTAGGCGCATTAATTGTTCATAACGGTGTCTTCGTAGTATTTTAGAGAAAGAATGTATTATATCGTAAAAACCAGCTTAACGAAAGAGGTAAAAAAAACTTTCCCTACGATATAGTCGGCATTTGTATGGAATGTACGTCAAAACAAGTAGTATTGATTATAACGCAAACAGCATGCAAATCGAATTCTGGAGACTAGATTCTTCCATTGCCAATCTCAACGAAAATGACGAGCTTTTTTTCACAGTGCTTCGTGCTACCATCATCCATGCACTGTACTTTGTGCAATTCTTGATTCTCTATCCCAACAATTTCCTCTAGCTTCGAACCACATGAAACGCGATAGACATCCATTGTTGCCAAATTGTGTTCTCGCACAAATGCTGCATATGTTTCTTCCCTTATAAAATATTCTTTCTGCAATCCCCTCGTCACTACCAAATGCAGTTTGGATTCAGCCGGTACACGCGACAGAATCTTTCTTATTGTCTCGAGCGACAGAGGCTGCTCCTCGTCGTTGCATTCGCCAGATATCAGCCCGGAATCAATACGAAAGTCGATCGTTTCACTGTTGGCAGTTTGGACGAAATTGTCCAACTTTAATTCGTCATTAAGCAGCCAAGCTGGCCATTTTACGTTTGGAGGAGACAAGAATGGAACGACCCAATTCCCGCGTGTCTCAAATCCTACAGGAAAATCTATCTTCACATCTTGTGACTTAACGCCCAATTCGTACAAAAGCCGACCCAAAAATGTCGGGAATGCCACCCCACCAAGTCCGGCAACATGACTCGCCAACACGACAGCCGCGAACACGAACACTTCGAAACGCTGCTTCTCGTCCATAGGCTCGTTGGTATCATGCAAATACATTGTTGTAGTCGGCACTGACAAAAAGACCTCACGCAAGGAAAGGTCAAACGGACGATATGACATACCGCCCGTCAGAGTCAAGTAAAGAAGGACGTCATTCGACGGGTGAGGAAACACACTACGACATTTCCAGCTTCTTCTGTCTTCAAAATCGAATTCGGCTTCGTCGGCTTTGTAAGAATTGCCATTTGCCTTCAGAAACAGCCTAAATGTCCTCTTTTCATCTAAGCAAGCATAATGACTGTCAATCAAATTCAATTTACCGTCTTCAACACGACAACTCGAGCAGAGCAACAAGCATAGCTGACCAATTTCAAACTCGTGATGTCGTCTTTGCTTCCTCCGGGCCAATAGTGGTGCCAAATGTCCAACCAGTGCATTTAAGTAATTTGCTGTATTATTGCCGACATTCCACGGATTTTCCCGTATATACTGGATAGCAATCTCAGCGAAGAGCGGTCGACTATTCGCGACAATGTTTTGGAAAACCGTTGGTAGTATTTGAACATCACTGCCAATTACGGTGCGAGGTAAAAGTGGGTGCACTATGCACCACAGATAATCCGCAGGACATCGCGATCCAGAGGAAACCGAAGTCAAACCTCGTGCCGTACCACTCGTGGAGCTGACTACCACAACAAGACCAAACGATCGAAATACGTTTAGCATGAGACGAAGGCGACGTCTATTATCGTAAGCCCAACGATCGTTTGATGCGGCTTTTCGATCAATTTCACGCGGAAAATCATCTAGAAAAAAGATAAAGGGCTTTTTTCCATTCGTAACACGATCTTTGAGTGCCTGATTGACATCGTTACGAGTCCAAACAGCTGTTTCCAATTCATTTTTTTCGAGCAGTGCAGCATAGATAAAGCCATAAAGAGATAAATAATTTTCACCTTGCAATAACATAATGCTGCCCGTATTTGGCCCATTCGTCATTTCAAAGTCTTTTTTCAGGCAATTTTCGAAAACGCGGCTACGTGATGCATACGCTGCACTAATGTCTTGTCCTTTATCATCGACATTGTCACACATTATGTGATAAATATCAAATTGTCCAGTGGCGTCCAAGTTGAATGCCATTTGCGTCTTTCCCATACCAGACGAGCTTTCCAAAACGACAAATGGTGTAACCTCATCTTTGCTCTCGAGAATTGAGCGGATTGCTTTCGAAAGTGACTCGACTTGTTGTTGACTAGCAAGTGTCTTGGAAAGAGTCTCATACCTTTCCACAGTTTTCGCGGTTTTGCTGTTCCGCGAAATAGAGAGAATTTGTCGTGGGACCACTACCAGCACGTGAATTTGCCTTGGCTGCGGCGCGGGCATTTGGTTTTCGTTTAGATAACGCTGGATAGACCGAGTTGACATCAATGGCTTGCAATCAAGCATACTTTCGATGTCATCATCCACATTTCCCTTTATAAGTTGCTGTGCACTCGGCTCGCTATCTGACAGCCACGCGTTCCCCTTTCTCGCCAAGTACAGCTCGAGTTCGGCAGCATCGCATTTTATTTTGTTTGAGTTTTTAATTTTGATAGCGTCATTCAAGGCCACCACTGACTTCGTTTCGTCAATGGTCACAGGGAATACGCTTCTCTCTCCGACTATGGCACATAAGAGCTTCATTATACGTGTTTTGTCTTTCTGGGAACTCTAAACGCCGCAGATTATCCCTTGAGGTTGTAAACAGCATAGATTGAAAAGTGAAATTAATGATTTAAGCTTTAACTGAGAAATTCCGTAGAACTTTCCACTTCTTCCAGTTCGACAGGAGACGCAGTGCAACAGTTGAATTATATCACTCTTCGAACTAATGTCTCGTTGCGTCAATATTTCCAAATTTGATAACATTGGATGAATCAAGTCAACTAATTAATAAAGATAATTATTTGTACATTTTATCTTATTTCTTCTTATATAAAATAAGAATATTTTTTCCTCTTACAGGAAATAATACTAAATATTACTGGTTACTTTAAGTTAAAATTAACGCCGCCAATCGCCTGTAACGAGGTGTATCTTTACGTGAAATTAACACTTAAAAGGTTGTTAATGAATATATTAATTAACAAAAGGTAGAGTTGGAGAATTTTACTTTACATAGTAATTTTCGAACAGCTTATCCATTGCAAGATATTTGCCATTATATCTACTTGCTCCGCGGTCCCCCGTCAGCACTGGACGCACACAAAAAGAGATACAGAAAAGACTTTATTACATGTTATGTATTAGTTTATAATTAAGTTGGTATTAAGTAGATAGAAACAGAAGCACTGTATTATATTAAATACAGTTTACTTATAACTCTCTTTAGAGAAAGTGTTCTAAAGAGAGTCTTCCTCTGCACGTATTAGTGTGCGTGAAGCGACGTGAGGCACCACTCGCGCTGTGCGTCTAGCAACAGGCGCATCGATAACAGTAACGAAACGCGTAGTGAAATTTAACTACACGTTAACAGATTTACAGTATGATGAAATCATCATCGTACTGGATTTGGATGACAAATTTGATGTCATCCTAGGTTTGCCTTGGCTCAGAAAATATGAGCCAAGGATCAACTGGCAGCATCGATCCGTAAAGATGCCTGCCACTTGTTAATGAGATGACCATCTAATGAACATTTTGGAGCGTTCACAAGCGTGTGGATGTGCTACGAGGGAGAGCGATGGCCTTACTTAAGCTACGGTCGTTAGTACAACTGCACAAGATCACAGTGTGATTACTAATCACCCTGTGGAGTCAGCTGCCGGCGGCTGTGCGAATACACATGCAGCGCCGAAGGTCCACCACTCAAATAAGTCGAGTGGATTGAGACATGAATGTGCGTCTAGCGAGCAACATTCAAGGAATATACCGGTTGTTCAAAAGGGGCAACACGATGATCCTAGGTCAAGTAGAGAGTCGACGGTAGAGGACCCGACTGTGATAGCGCAATCACAGTCGGTAAGACGTTGAAGGAATAAGTCCCCACATACTTTAGAAAAAAAAAACTTGAATAATTAATGCTGAATTGACTAGAATTCAGCATTCCGAGGGATTGATCCCTCGACAGCCTATTGACAAATACCAGGAAGAAACCGAGACGTTGAATGTCTTGGTTAATAACGGATCAAGAAAAGGCGCTTATACTCTTGATCTGTATGCGCCTCCGATGTTAACTTCGGAGATAACTCAATTAAAACCCTAAAAACCAAGCAGTTCTTGAGAGATCTGCATAGTGGTAGAATCAAGAGGATCTGCGTTTTCGTCAAAGAGGACGAATGCGTAACCGATATTCGGATAGCGAAAAAGTTTGTAGAGAACAAACGGGTTTTCAGCAGCTAATTGATCGACGAAAGTGTTCTCGATGTGAACACTCGGATTGAGAGATATACTTCTCCATCCTCTGAGTAACTTTAGACAAATTCTTTATACAAAGATTTGATTGAATTCAAAGATGTATTCCCCAAAGCAGTTCCGTGCGAGTAGCCTAAGGCTAAAGGCATCCGACATGAGATCGAGCTCAAACCGGGCTCGAGATATTGTGTCATGAAGCAGTGGCCACTGACACGGCGTGCGTCCTAATTACGAAAAGATCAGGGCAAATACCGACTGGCCAGTTCCATTCGATGTCAAGGGACTTAGAAAGTTCCTTTGATTAGCGGCGTACTTGCACAAGTACTCACGCAATTCTGCCGAGATGACAGTACATCTCTCTCGTCTCTTGAAAAAAGACGAGAAATGGTTATGGAACGCTGATTGTCAGCGTTCATTTGAAGGAATCAAGCAAAGCTTGATGCAATCGCCCATATTGGCGATTGCGGATCAAGACAGACCATTCCATGTGGTCTGTGACGCCAGCGATTTCGCAATCGGCTGTGCGTTAATGCAATACGATACAGATGGCGCGGAGCGCGTCGTCTGTTACCAATCGCGTCAGCTGCAACCAGCTGAACGCAATTACTCAGTGCATGAAAAGGAACTCCTTGCCATAAAATATGCATTGGCTAAGTATAGGGTCTATCTCCTCGAAGAAAGACCGTTCTTCGTATACACGAACCATGCGTCATTACTCGTAGCCGTAAACAGCCCACACCTCTCGCAAAGAATGGCGAGGTGGCTATCCTTCTTCGCGGAGTATAACTTCTCCGTCGAATATAAATCAAGACGACTTAATGTCGTCACTTATGCGTTATCACGTCGACCCGATTTCGAGTCAGCGGTGCACTCCAACAGTGAAAGTAATCCCACTGTTGCAACACCCACTACGAGTGTTCCGTTATCAACCTTAGTTGATGACATAAAGAAAGCCTAAAAGAAGATAAGGGCCTTCTATGAATGATAGATCGTTTAATGAATCCATCCGATAAATCTTCTTAAGATCTACCGGTTTTATATCGATCGTCATCCGATCAATACACAACACATAACGGCTTATTGTATTACACAGCAGTTACCGGCGACATCCCACGCGTCGTCGTCCCAACTCACAATGATTTGCGCTTGCGCATTATGTATGAGTGTCACGACGAACCAACAAGTGGACATCGTGGATGTGAGAGGACTTACCTCACAGTAAGTCGCGACTTTAACTGGCCCCGCCAGTATCAGTTCGTGCGCAAGTACATTCGTGCTTGCGAGGTATGCCAACGGGTGAAGCCTAGCCCTTCATCCCGTGTAACTCTTCAACCTCTACCACTTCCAGCAGTGTTGGCAGTCCGTATCTATGGACTTCGGCTTCGGATTTCCTGAAGACGATCACAAAAACAATGGAATCCTTGTTTTTGTAGACAGATTCAGCAAGATGGTACATCTTGCTGCAGTCCCAGAGTCGATTACGGCTCCGGGTTGTGCCCGTGTTTTTATCGACACGGTATTCAACCTCTATGGGTTACCCCGTGAATTGGTCTCGAATAGGGATCCAAGATTCATGGCGGAGTTCAGGCAATCCGTGATCCAATTTCTCGGAACACGGCTGACTAAGTCAACATCCGATCACCCAGAAACGGATGGTCAAACAGAACGCGTAAATCGCAAATTCAAAGAGATACTTCGAGGTTACGTCCAATAGTATTCGAATTGGAGCGAGTTTTTACCGATGATCGGATTCGCCATTAATAATACGGTGCATGCGCCTACAACGCATACACCGTTCTTCGTGAATGGCTTACGCCATCATCGCATACGCACCCAATTAGAGGGATCCTCTAGTTTGAGGGGGGGTAGACTCGCACGACCAAATCCAATTCTGGCTCATGCTCATCACGCGTCGAAGTTAAAAACAACTCGAGTGATGTCGATGTCGAAGAAATCGACATCGAAAATGAGAATGATCTCATGGCAGTACGCACAAAGCGTACTGAAAAAGACAAAACAAATGAGTCAGCAGAAGAATTTTTGCTGACTCGAGAATCAGTAATCCGTTTCGCACAGGATTTCATTGCTAACGCATTGACCCGTCAGAAACGGAATGCAGACAAACTTGGAAAAGCAAACGTGCATTCATTTAAAATTAATGACCTAGTGCTACTCTCTACGGTAAATTTACCTAAGCGATTAGTCACTAATGTGGGTAGCAGTAAACTACTACCCAAGTTCATTGGGCCTTTCCGTGTACTGCATCGCAGAGGCAATGCGTACACAATAGAATTGCCACATAGAATGCGAACGCATCCGACGTTTTACGTTAGTCGGCTCCGCCCGTACCATCAGTACGCGGCTTCTTCCGAGGACGGATTTGACCACCCTTTTCAAGAATCCCCAAAAGATTCTTGTGATCGCGAACCAGATTCTCATGTTGAACCTGAAGTTTCTCATGCCGGTTCCGAATATTACCAAAACTACGATGAGCTAACGACAGCTAATTGCGAACAGCATGATATTTCCGTATGTACTCCAACACAACATGGAGTACGCACTTTTCGAACGGTCTTCCAACCGCTCGATATGGTGAATCTGCTCCAACGAGCGACGCTTGCCGCGCTCGTGGTCAAGTCCCTCTTCTAAATCATGGAGGAAGTGATCGATTTTGTCGATCCTCGACCTTAGATCGGACACACGGTTCGGATCTAATATCCCCTCCTCCACCACAACCATCGGTGGAACCCACGGTGGTCAGCGTTCCCTTGTGGAACGTATCCAGAACCAGCGTGATGTGAAGGGGCAGCGAACGAGTTATCTTGTTCGCTTGCGTGGTTATCCATCTTCACATGACAGCTGGGAGCCTCGTTCCCAGCTGGTTGCTGACGTTGAGGGCCTCGTCCGTCAGTATGACGAGACTTATCCGATGGTTTAGAAGGCCCATCGAAAAACACGCGCCCCTGGCGCTTGTAGATCGATTTCTAAACGTCAATCGCATTCCGCATCTCGATAGAGATGCGAGCCCTTCCCCAGGGCGAAGAAAGGGAATAGACATCCCCTTAAACGCGCTTCGTGTTGTCAACACAACACGGACAGGGGTCATTCAACGTGAGAGATGGAAGCTTAGCTCACGTGAAAACCGATAAAATTAATATTTTGCACCGGTTGGAGTTCGTTTCTCAAACTTAACGCGATTCGCGTTAAGTTTTTGAAGCCAGGCTTCGCGTCCAATGTCTCTGACATTGCGAATGAACGCGCTCCAGGCTTGCATAAGCGAGACTTTATCTCGCTTATTGTTGCCACTAAACCATCGATACTTAAGAAAAGCATCGAGATAAAAACCTTCCTCAGCGCGAAAGTTCTTTGCGCTGGGATCAAAGGCCATGTAGCTTTGTCGCGATAAATAAAGGATATTTATTATGAGGAGTAGTTTCTCCAGACAAGCTATTGATTAGCTGTTCTGACAAAAGCCACGGCTTCTTTCAGGGGCGAGATGAGACGTTTTACTGTTTTCACTCCCCTGAGTGATACCCACTAAAGATGGGGCACGACAAAAACTTTTCTTACGATGGCTTCACCATCGTCGTCACCTTGCACAGAAACACGTGCAGGTGACCGTACGGGAGACGGAACGGGCGATGAGGGATCATCCTCATCGTCGGATCCAAATTGACTATTAACTCTATCAGAATGAGCCCTCTCTTTCGAAGGCTCATATTCAGCCGCCTGACGTCTATCAGGCGACTATTCCATTCTCCCTGAGTCGGCCATTTCGTCCGACTCGCATTCGTAGTCGACTTCCAAAGAGGGGTCGTATTCACGTGGTGAAATACCATGTGCACTCGCAACATCTAGTGTTTTGCGAGTCGGAGATACTACGGCAGACGGAACGTCTGCCGCAAGAGAAAACAGTGCGTCAGCCGCAGCTGCACGAACCGCAGCCGGAGGCGCAGCACTATCGACACCGCGCATGAGTTGATTGTTCATGCGATGGAATTTAAAATGATTGTTCTGACCAATCAACATCATTTTATAATTAAGTGGTCACATAGTGACCACTACATCCAGCGACAGTCAGAGTGATTGTCTTTTAAGGGAGGGGTGATGTAACGGGGTGTATCGTTGAATGAAATTAACACGTAAAGGTTGTTAATTAATATATTATCTAAAAGGTAGATAATATTTGGAGGATATTACTTTATATAGTAATGTTCAGAATATTTATCCATAAATAGGTATAGACCATTATATCTTTTTATTCCGCAGACTAATCAGCTGTAGATGTAAACAAAAGAGAGAGACAGACAAGATAAGATTAGAATTCAATTGCATGTTTAGTAATAGATTATAATTAACTTAGAGTTAACAGATAGAATGAAGAGATACTTAAATATATTTATACAGTTTTCATTTTAACCTCTTTAAGCTAGTTACCTTAATGAGAAGTCTTCTCTGCACGTACTAGTGTACGTTAAATAACGTAAGGCACCACTCGCGACTGAAGCAGTGCGAAATGGACTTGTACTGAAGCAGTTTGAGTCGTTGTGCCCCGTTAGAGCCTTTATGAATTACCAGGACAAGATACTCTTTCTGCTTTCTTAATACATACTGAAACCTGCCAGCTTAAACCCCTTGCTAATTAAAGGTAGCCTGAAGACTTGTCTGCTAGCGCTTGAATCGAAGATCTGTTGTGTATGCTGGCGGAATGCTCCTTCCTTGGTCCAGTGCGCGACCTACATGTCTGTCGCAGTGAGCTGCGGTAATCTGACAGCACCAAAGTAGATGACTCATGGTGTCCTCACATCCTTGGCAAGCCGAAACTTTCTGCAACTTTGGCCCTCGATTCGCCCAGCGTGATATATGTTGATGTTTTCCAGACGCAACCTAGTGCCCTGTTCAGACTTGATAATCCAAGACGCCATTGCTACGGATTCAAGGTGAAAGTGGTTAATTTTTGTATGAATTTCCAAAGAAATATAAGTTTAATGAAAGTGAAAAAAAATGGCAAAATTTTTGGAAAGAGCAAGGTGTGTATTCCTGGGATAAAAACGAATCTCGTGAAAATACATATGTAGTTGACACTCCGCCGCCTACAGTTTCTGGGCATTTGCATATTGGCCATGTATATAGTTATACGCATACTGATTTTATAGTCAGATTCCAGAAAATGAAAGGCATGAACGTTTTTTATCCCTATCCTGTAGTGCTTTTGCGTCAGCCTCACGTTTGGCGAGTATGTTGCCCTGGCTGTTCGATTTCGCATGCTTGGCCTGGCGCGCCTGGGCGCGCTGTATGTAGCAATTAGTTGAATAATGACCAAATGCATAAGTCAATGATCTTTACTGGCTTGCAGTAAATCGTAAAGCATCAAAGCAAAGCAGTCCATCTGAACGTACCGCACGATCCGTGTCTCGCTGGTTCCCGCGTGTCATAACTTCACACTCACTTGCTTAAAGTTGTACATTGGTCAACTGTTAATTCTGCCTGACTCTTTTTAGACGAGCCGCTCGACAGCGCACGGCCGCGCGCAACAAGCGAGAAGACGGCCATGACACAACAGGCCAAGCAGTAGCAACGTAGTAGAATTTAAAAAAAAAGTTAACACGGGTAGATAACGTGTATTATTTGATGGTTTTTTGTGGAGGCGGCGCACGCGCTCGCCCCCGCTGACAAAAATTCTACTGTGAAATTACTCATAAGAGCATTCCTGAACCCTTACAGCACCGGAGTGCAAGGGGCCTGCTCCGGCTCATGTCAACGTCCTCATTTTTTTAAATTTATTGCCAATTTAGTAGTCGCCTAGGTGTGTAGAAAGGCTAATAGCTACAAAAGGAAAGGACTCAAATGAGTCAACATGTATGCTACACTAAAGGCTAATGGCTACATTGGGCTTGAAACGGCGGTATCCTTGCTGGAGAGTGCCGGTGGGGCCAAAGCAGGCCCAAGGATCACTAGTTCCTTGCGGCTTGGTTAGTCAGGCCATTGGAGGGCGTACCTTGTCGTTGCTGGTGGCGACGTCGTGGTCCACGGGTCCGTTGCTGCGAGTCACAGTGCCGGCGCTGTGCACTTGGTGCCGGCTGGCTTGGTCTTGTAGGCGCTGTCGATGTCCGGTTGAGGCGCGGTCCCCAACGAGTGTTTTTTCGCTGATTGGTTTTGGGAGGTATCGGCGATGCAACTGGTGTTACCCTTGGTGGCCCCCAGCTAGTTGAAGTTCGTCGCGGCCGAAGCGGTGCGGGGGGGCCACTGTCGCGGGGGTCCTCGTTGTCGGGACTGCTGCTGGCACCGGCACAGACGATGCGGGTCCTGGGTTCCTGGACGTGTCGTCGGCGTTGATCTCGCCTGCATGCAGGCGCCAGATCCGATAACTTGCCTTCACACACGTCGCAGAAATTTTCCGGTTGAGTTTGGTAGCTGCATGCTTGGTGAGGCGGAGGTGCTCGGTTAACGTCTTGAAGTTGGAAGGTTGCACCGCACCGAGCGCCCCGTAGACCAGCGCCGATACCTGGACACGCCAGCCCAAGCTCTCCAAAAAAGTCTTCGCGCGCTGGTACTTCAACACCTTCTCGGCGTGACGTGTAGCCATTTTTCCGGCGGCGGTATCGTCCGTCTTCTGCGCTTCGTACGCGACCGCGATGTCACATACGTAAGCGGTCTTCGTAGCTGCATCGAACAGCTGTATGTCCGGTCGAAGCGCGCGGTCGGGAAGTCCGACGACATGCGCGTCGAAGCTGGCGGTCAGGTTGGAGCCCGGCTTGGACATCGCCGGGGTCATTGCTGTCTTGATCAGCGCGAGGACTTGGTCATGGCGTCCGTCGATGGCGCGCGCATTGCCGGGACAGTGCTGCAACACGTGCGGCAGCGTCTCATCGCGGCTGCAGCGCGGGTGCCGACACGTCTTGCTGCCGCGTTCGTTCCAGCGACGGAGTACCGAGCGCGTAGGTACCAGATCGACCCGAGCGGTAAGCGCGAAGCGGTACTCGGCGTCGCTTAGACCGCCGCCGCGCGACACAAAAGAGCTTCCTGCACCGCCGGCCGCGCGCACGACGTCACTTTGCGTGGTCAGGGTCTTCCATCGCGCTAGCGCCGCCAGCTTGGTGTGTTGGCGGAGCTGACGGGTCATGTCCTTGGAGCATAGCGGCTGCGGGTGGTGCGGCACTTTAATCTGGAGCATCATGTCTGCGGCCACACCACCCTCCGTCCGCACCGACTCCTTGGAGAACCTGAGTCCGTTCGACGCCAAGTGGTCCTTGACGTCGACGCACAGCGACCCGATGTCTCCGGACTTCCGCTTCTGCCTTGCGAATGGTGACGAGTCGAGTTCGCCATTCAGGAAGAGCTGCACTGCACTTGGTACACGGCCGCGCCAGTGGTCAGGGTCCAGAATGAAGCGTTTCTGTATCGCCTGCCATGCTTGTTCTTGAGCAATCTCGCGCACAAAAGTATCTGGCGAGTGCAGCATCTTCCAGGCGTGGCTGACCTGTAACACGGCGCGCAAGTTGGCGAGCGACACAAACCCGAGGCCGCCCTTGTCCATCGGCGAAAAGAAAAGCGCCGTTGTACTGGACTTGTTTAGCTTCAACATGTGTCGAAGTCCACGCACCAGAGCCGAGTCCACGCTGTCGAGCTGGGTCTTGTACGCCCGCACATGTCGCAGAAGGTAGTCGGCCTTGGGGTAGACATACGTCTTAATTGCCTTGACCTTCTGTTACGGTGCCAGGGGCGACCGGAATATCGCGGCCATCATGCGCTTCATCTCTTGGAGAACCGGCCCCATAGCTCCACGGTGCTGTGCATGGTTAAATCCGTCGCCGACTCCAAGGTATGTGTACCCTTCGTGGAGCTTGAGCGACGGAATGGCTTCACCGTCAAGTCGAAGCTCTACTTGGTCGTCACGGAGGTGGCCGTGGGCGTCGGTCTTCACCGACAGCGACGCACACTTGGACGCATTTGCCTGCATCGTCGACCACTTGAGGAACTGGACAACGGTTGCATGGGCCTTCTTGATACCCAAAACCGATGAGCTGTAGGTCTTTAAGTCGTCCGCGTACGCCGTCACCGAAACGTTGCGGGTGTTGGTGATCGGCACGCCAAACTCCGGGGCCAAATCTTGCAGTGCACGCACCAGGGGCATGATTCCAACGATGAACAGGTACGGCGACATCGGACAGCCTTGAAAGACACCAGTTCGGAGCGCGATCGGGTCTGTGGCACCGTCGGCTGCGTTCGCAACTGTGAAGACTGCACCGTCGTAGATGGCTTGGAGGCGCGACACGAAGTTGGCGTCTGCACCTGTTGCCTTGAGGACATTCCAGACAAGGTCTTGCGGCACAGAGCCGAACGCGTTCTTGAAGTCGTACCAGACCAAGTGTAGCGGTCGTGGTCGCCTCTTGGTCTGGTCTAGCACCGCGGAGCTCACGAAGTTGTGCTCGGCGCAACCATCCTTGCTACGAAATCCCTTCTGTGCATCCGTAAGTCGCCCGTTTGCCTCGAGCCAGGTTGTCAGGCGCCGCGCTAGCATCCCAGAGTATAACTTGTAAATACACGCTTGTAGGCATAGAGGCCGCCAGTTGCTTGGTTTACTTGGATCACCTTTCTTGTAGATGAGCTGCACGGTGCCCACCTTCCACACGGCTGGGACTTTTCCATGCGACCAGCATACCGTGAAAGCTGCATGAAGAGCCGGCAACAGCTCGGGCAAAAACTTCTTGTAGATGTCGTAGCCAATCCCGTCGATGCCTGGGCTGGAGGTGGCTTGGGCCTGGTGTACGGCATCTTCAACTTCGTCAGCGGACGGGGCGGACGTCAGCGCACTCGCGGCGGCGGTAGGCGGAGGCATTCGAGCTAACAGTTGACGGAAGGGCGCACCGGCCTCGTCGTTGAAGTCGAAGCTGCGGGCGGGTGTATTGACGCCTTGGAAAAAATCATGGACTTCGGCCCGCGGTATTGGGCACCGGGTCGGCACCGACGGACTCGCTGGGTTTTCTGTGTCCGCGGGAGCATCTGCGAGCACTTGCTGCATGCACGCCTTCTCATGGCTGTAGAATAACTTGCGCAACTTGTCGCGCTTCATGGCAGCACGAACTCGACCGGCCCGGCGACGCGCCTTCCGAATGGCGGGCTGCGACGGCTTATCTGCACCTTGAAGATGGTCGAGGTGGTCGAAGGCTGCATGGAGTCGCTCGTTGACGGGCGTCTGCGGCGGGCGTCGACGTCTTGGTTGATTTCCTGGGCGTCGATGCTGCTGCTGCACTTGTCGTGGGGGGCGGGAACGTTGCGCAAAAGGCGCAAGAGCTGTAAAAAGTGACGGGCTCAGCGCGGCAAGGTACCCTTCCGCCGTCTCCCAGTCTTCGACGTCCGTGAGTCTGTCAGCGAAGTCGTTGCCAACTCGCTGAATTGCCGCACGCGCCTGCTCTAGCTCGACGTCCGACAAATTGGGGCGGAGCTGCAGGCGCGGCTTGCGGGACGGCACACTGTCGCGGGACACAGGCAGGACCGGAAATGTTTGTCCTCGGTCACGGCGGAGGATGTCGGCGGCTGCATNCTTATTATTGCCACTAAACCATCGATGCTTAAGAAAAGCATCGAGATAAAAATCTTCCTCAGCGCGAAAGTTCTTCGCGCTGGGATCAAGGCCATGTAGCTTTGTCGCGATAAATAAAGGATATTTATTATGAGGAGTAGTTTCTCCAGACAAGCTATTGATTAGCTGTTCTGACAAAAGCCACGGCTTCTTTTCAGGGGCGAGATGAGACGTTTTACTGTTTTCACTCCCCTGAGTGATACCCACTAAAGATGGGGTACGACAAAAACTTTTCTTACGATGGTTTCACCATCGTCGTCACCTTGCACAGAAACACGTGCAGGTGACCGTACGGGAGACGGAACGGGCGATGAGGGATCATCCTCATCGTCGGATCCAAATTGACTATTAACTCTATCAGAATGAGCCCTCTCTTTCGAAGGCTCATATTCAGCCGCCTGACGTCTATCAGGCGACTATTCCAGTCTCCCCGAGTCGGCCATTTCGTCCGACTCGCATTCGTAGTCGACCTCCAAAGAGGGGTCGTATTCACGTGGTGAATCACCATGTGCACTCGCAACATCTAGTGTTTTGCGAGTCGGAGATACTACGGCAGACGGAACGTCTGCCGCATGAGATAACAGTGCGTCAGCCGCAGCTGCACGAACCGCAGCCGGAGGCGCAGCACTATCGACACCGCGCATGAGTTGATTGTTCATGCGATGGAATTTAAAATGAGTGTTCTGACCAATCAACATCATTTTAAAATTAAGTGGTCACATAGTGACCACTCCATCCAACGACAGTCAGAGTGATTGTCTTTTAAGGGAGGGGTGATGTAACGGGGTGTATCGTTGAATGAAATTAACACGTAAAGGTTGTTAATTAATATACTATCTAAAGGTAGATAATATTTGGAGGATATAACTTTATATAGTAATGTTCAGAATTCTAATCCATAATAGGTATAGACCATTATATCTTTTTATTCCGCAGACTAATCAGCTGTAGATGTAAACAAAAGAGAGAGACAGACAAGATAAGATTAGAATTCAATTGCATGTTTAGTAATAGATTATAATTAACTTAGAGTTAACAGATAGAATGAAGAGATACTTAAATATATTTATACAGTTTTCATTTTAACCTCTTTAAGCTAGTTACCTTAATGAGAAGTCTTCTCTGCACGTACTAGTGTACGTTAAATAACGTAAGGCACCACTCGCGACTGAAGCAGTGCGAAATGGACTTGTACTGAAGCAGTTTGAGTCGTTGTGCCCCGTTAGAGCCTTTATGAATTACCAGGACAAGATACTCTTTCTGCTTTCTTAATACATCACGAAACCTGCCAGCTTAAACCCCTTGCTAATTAAAGGTAGCCTGAAGACTTGTCTGCTAGCGCTTGAATCGAAGATCTGTTGTGTATGCTGGCGGAATGCTCCTTCCTTGGTCCAGTGCGCGACCTACATGTCTGTCGCAGTGAGCTGCGGCAATCTGACATCACCAAAGCAGATGACTCATGGTGTCCTCACATCCTTGGCAAGCCGAAACTTTCTGCAACTTTGGCCCTCGATTCGCCCAGCGTGATATATGTTGATGTTTTCCAGACGCAACCTAGTGTCCTGTTCAGACTTGATAATCCAAGACGCCATTGCTATAATTCCACACTTGCCCCGGCGATTGCCGGAAAGCCGCGTTACCGCCTGTCTTCTTCTACCTTCGCCTCGAGCCGACCTTCAAATTCAGCAGCTGCAAGACAAATCGTTTTTGGCAATGCTGGAAAGCTCGAGCACCAAAGGCCTTCAAAACATACAATTTGGCGTTGTGTCTGAGATGGACCGTGGAAAATCGGTGAATCAGCAGGGGCGCCTCGAAGACAAGATCCCATGTGCAATGAGCAACACTTCCTCCGCCTTTGTATGAAGGACAATAAGCCCATCTGTAACAATCTGATCGTAGTTCAGAGGCAATCAAGTGTAGTATTCTATTTTGCAAATTTGCACAAACTGCAGTGGTTTGCCAAGAACATGTTCTTCTTCACCGATACCCTTTAAGTCCAACTCATTCAAAGTGTAATTGGCTAAAAGCGGAAGCAGGAGAGCCGAGGTTTGTGTGCGTAATTTTGCATCTGAGTGGTGAAACCAGATTCGTCTTAAAATGTCGGCACGGTTGTGTGCAAGGCTACATCGGACTTCTATCGATAACGAATGTTGCTTTATTGCGCGGACGCTGCGGATCCGCCACGCCTCGTTGTTTCTCATGATGAGGATTTGATGTACCGAAGAGACGGTAGCCAGGGTATCTACAAAATGATTCCAACGGCCCTGTTCGCACAATATTAGTGTTTTCAAAGTGTAATCTCTGACTTGCCCCTACAAATCAAGTTGCTGGGCAGGTCACGAAACTAAGGGTTTACAGTCCATTAAAAATTATCTTATTTTTTCCAAGCATATCACCGGTTTCTAGCGCCGTGTCCGAAAGTTTCGTGATACGTCAAGGTCCTATATTCACTGTTTCAGCTTTTCCGTGTACAATAAAGCGGTCTCCCAGGTCCTTGACGACGATTATCATCCCACTGTTTGAGATTGATGCGCCACAGACGTTAGCGTACCGTTCGTTCCGTACCCTACTGATACACCCGACCCTTAGTTTAACAAGGTGCATCCCCAACACAGCAAGCCAAGTGCAGAATAAGCGCGGGAGCTAGCAAACACGGTGCGAAAATTAGAGGATAAGCAGCAGTAATCTCAACGAAAAATAGCGCGGCGTGAACGCAAATGTTATAGTAATAAGGAAAATCCTTGGTTTGACCAGGTGCATCCCATCGAGACAGACTTAAGCACACCACGCTACTCCTATAGCTCAGTTGGTAGAGCGTGCGGCTGTTAAAATTAGTGCTTTAAAGTGTAATCTCTGACTTGCCCCTAAAATTTTCAAGTTGCTGAGCAGGTCACGAAACTAGGAGTTTACAGCTTATTAAAAATTATCTTAATTTTTCCAATTTCTTCCAGCATATCACCGGTTTCTAGCGCCGTGTCCGAAAGTTTCGTGATACGTCAAGGTCCTATATTCACTGTTTCAGCTTTTCCGTGTACAATAGTGCGGACTCCCAGGTCCTTGACGACGATTATCATCCCACTGTTTGAGATTGATGCGCCACAGACATTAGCGTACCGTTCGTTCCGTACCCTACTGATACACCCGACCCTTAGTTTAACAAGGTGCATCCCCAACACAGCAAGCCAAGTGCAGAATAAGCGCGGGGGCTAGCAAACACGGTGCGCAAATTAAAGGATAAGCAGCAGTAATCTCAACGAAAAATAGCGCGGCGTGAACGCAAATGTTATAGTAATAAGGAAAATCCTTGGTTTGACCAGGTGCATCCCATCGAGATAGACTTAAGCACACCACGCTACTCCTATAGCTCAGTTGGTAGAGCGTGCGACTGTTAAAATTAGTGCTTTAAAGTGTAATCTCTGACTTGCCCCTAAAATTTTCAAGTTGCTGAGCAGGTCATGAAACTAGGAGTTTACAGTTTATTAAAAATTATCTTAATTTTTCCAATTTCTTCCAGCATATCACCGGTTTCTAGCGCCGTGTCCGAAAGTTTCGTGATACGTCAAGGTCCTATATTCACTGTTTCAGCTTTTCCGTGT
>NC_090612.1:4475671-4489759 GCF_004359215.1 Bremia lactucae
TTAGCGTACCGTTCGTTCCGTACCCTACTGATACACCCGACCCTTAGTTTAACAAGGTGCATCCCCAACACAGCAAGCCAAGTGCAGAATAAGCGCGGGGGCTAGCAAACACAGTGCGTAAATTAAAGTATAAGCAGCAGTAATCTCAACGAAAAATAGCGCGGCGTGAACGCAAATGTTATAGTAATAAGGAAAATCCTTGGTTTGACCAGGTGCATCCCATCGAGACAGACTTAAGCACAATATTAGTGCTTTAAAAGTGTAATCTCTGACTTGCCTCTAAAAATCAAGTTGCTGGGCAGGTCACGAAACTAGGGGTTCACAGTCCATTAAAAATTATCTTAATTTTTCCAATTTCTTCCAGCATATCACCGGTTTCTAGCGCCGTGTCCGAAAGTTTCGTGATACGTCAAGGTCCTATATTCACTGTTTCAGCTTTTCCGTGTGCAATAAAGCGGTCTCCCAGGTCTTTGACGACGATTATCATCCCACTGTTTGAGATTGATGCGCCACAGACGTTAGCGTACCGTTCGTTTCGTACCCTACTGATACAGCCGACCCTTAGTTTGACAAGGTGCATCCCCAACACAGCAAGCCAAGTGCAGAATAAGCGCGGGAGCTAGCAAACACGGTGCGAAAATTAGAGGATAAGCAGCAGTAATCTCAACGAAAAATAGCGCGGCGTGAACGCAAATGTTATAGTAATAAGGAAAATCCTTGGTTTGACCAGGTGCATCCCATCGAGACAGACTTAAGCACAATATTAGTGCTTTAAAAGTGTAATCTCTGACTTGCCCCTAAAAATCAAGTTGCTGGGCAGGTCACGAAACTAGGGGTTTACAGTCCATTAAAAATTATCTTAATTTTTCCAATTTCTTCCAGCATATCACCGGTTTCTAGCGCCGTGTCCGAAAGTTTCGTGATACGTCAAGGTCCTATATTCACTGTTTCAGCTTTTTTGTGTGCAATAGAGCGGTCTCCCAGGTCTTTGACGACGATTATCAACCCACTGTTTGAGATTGATGCGCCACAGACGTTAGCGTACCGTTCGTTCCGTACCCTACTGATACATACAAAATATTTCCACAAAAAAAAATAAATTAAATAATAATTTTAAATATAAATAAAAGTGTTCTTAAACCCGACCTTTAGTTTAACAAGGTGCATCCCCAACACAGCAAGCCAAGTGCGGAATAAGCGCGGGGGCTAGCAAACACGGTGCGCAAATTAAAGGATAAGCAGCAGTAATCTCAACGAAAAATAGCGCGGCGTGAACGCAAATGTTATAGTTATAAGGAAAAGCCTTGGTTTGACCAGGTGTAACCCATCGAGACAGACTTAAGCACAATATTAGTGCTTTAAAAGTGTAATCTCTGACTTGCCCCTAAAAATCAAGTTGCTGGGCAGGTCACGAAACTAGGGGTTTACAGTCCATTAAAAATTATCTTAATTTTTCCAATTTCTTCCAGCATATCACCGGTTTCTAGCGCCGTGTCCGAAAGTTTCGTGATACGTCAAGGTCCTATATTCACTGTTTCAGCTTTTCCGTGTACAATAGTGCGGACTCCCAGGTCCTTGACGACGATTATCATCCCACTGTTTGAGATTGATGCGCCACAGACATTAGCGTACCGTTCGTTCCGTACCCTACTGATACACCCGACCCTTAGTTTAACAAGGTGCATCCCCAACACAGCAAGCCAAGTGCAGAATAAGCGCGGGGGCTAGCAAACACGGTGCGAAAATTAAAGGATAAGCAGCAGTAATCTCAACGAAAAATAGCGCGGCGTGAACGCAAATGTTATAGTAATAAGGAAAATCTTTGGTTTGACCAGGTGCATCCGACTTAAGAAATAAGCCACCATTGATATTTGCAAGCAGCGCCGTTCAAGAGGAGCTATTGCTGGAGGCTGAAAGACACCAGCATCATTGAAGGTCGGTCGACAGATAGACTGTGGCTCGAGCTAATTGGACGATGAACTAGACTTCTTCTCCTCCCACCGGTTCGTGGCACCTGCAAGCAAGGCTTCCAAGTGCTAGTTGATCCATGTTAGTGAAGGAGCTGACCCAAGGTGGGTGCCAGCCATTCCCCACTGTCTTGCTGCATCCCCAGACTCGGACTCTATTTCCATTGAGGTGACTTTCGCAGTTAATATGAGCCGGCGTCACTTGAATTGTGTGTATTCTTTGCCTACCTCGATAAGCCCATGAACACCATACCGCAAAATATTATTTTGTTATTGAGTTAGCCAAGTAGTCGCGTGCTTCTTTGTGTCTTGACCGCTATTGCCACGTCTAGTGCCATGTCCACCAGGCCGATGCCTCCCGCACGCTTTGGCGTCAGGAGCAGATCTGGGTTGACTTTGTAACGGCTGCTTTCTGTCGTCGTCGCATGTGCCCACAAGAACTGCTTGTATAAATTGAGCAGCTCATTTTCGCCGTTTGTGGTCGTTCAAATACTATTGGTGTGATTAATACCGAAGGAAGCACCATGGAGTTGAAGATTAACACTCGATCTGATCCGCTTGTTGCGACCCGTGTCGCTGTAATGAGACACCAATGAATCATTTTGAACTCGCATCGCTAAAGTGGTGTGTTCTAATTTCTCGGTGCCGACCTTGCAACCTTCGTATTTGGTCGTTGATCCGGCCGGGACGACAGCAGGGCCCTTGAACTGCGCGATCGTTACTGCTTAGTTAGAAGTTAGCCGACTCCCCGCCCGTCGAGCCCGAAGGCCTGACAGATCTCTACCATTGCAGTCTCGACGACTTTTTAAAAGTGTTTCCCATATGCTTATCATTCATCTGCTATTGCAACTAAGTCAATTCTTGATTTGATGTTTTTGTAATGCACACAGTGTAACGGGCCACCTTTCGCTATGACTAGTAACCGTGAACGTGAGGCGCCTCGCTTATTTCGCGTACACTGACGTGCAAAGGAAGGTTATAAGTAACGTATAAGTCTTAGAAACTCTTGGTCGATACTAAGGCTTCAGTATAGAGATTGTGTCATTAATTAAGTTTCTACGTTACGATCTTCTATCTACTGACTTCAATATATTAATATTAAACTGTATATAATTGCCCTTTACACCGCTTAATTGTGTATTATAACGATTGGTGGGTTAATTTAAACTTAAATAAACCAACTTAGATTTATTGTCTTGTTCCTTCAATATTTCCAAGTTTGGTAATATTCGAACTATTAAGTCAAAATTAAAAAGGAATTATAACAAAGCGATAATAGTTATGAGAAAAATATTTATGTAGCGGTACCCCCTGTTACACACATGCATTACAACATCGTTTTTAAGGTTTTACTTTTAACCCCGTTATCCGCATCAAAACCCGCGTTATATTTGAGTTTATTATGTTCGTTGGTTGGGGGACGTCGCGTCGCGCCATGCCCGCATTTGTCATTTGGAAATTGGTGTGCTCAACGCCGCCACAATCACTCTGTCATGGTGAAACGGAAGAAACATGACAAAGATAAATACTACAATCTGGCAAAGCAGCAAGGTTACCGTGCGCGGTCGGCCTTTAAGCTCATCCAATTGAACAAAAAGTATGACTTTCTATCAACGGCCAAGGTCTGCATCGATCTATGTGCCGCCCCAGGTGGCTGGTGCCAAGTCGCAGCGAAGTACATGCCTGCTTCCAGCATTATTCTTGGTATCGACCTGCTGCCCATTCGTCCCATTCGTGGCGTTAAGACGTTTCAATGCGACATTACATCCGCTAGGTGTCGGCAAATTATTAAGCAAGAGATGCAAAGTTGGCAGGCTGACGTTGTGCTGTGTGATGGTGCTCCTAACGTTGGAGCCGAATACTCCAAGGATGCCTATGTACAAAACGAGTTGGCATTGATTGCGTTGAAGCTTGCGGTCGATGTCATGGGACGTGGTGGGACGTTTGTGTCCAAGGTCTTTCGCTCTCAAGATTACAACGCGCTTCTTTGGGTGTTCAAGCAACTATTCAAAAAAGTTAGCGCAACCAAGCCGCTGTCTTCACGAAACGAATCTGCCGAGATCTTTGTCGTGTGTGAGCAATTTTTGGCTCCTCATTCGATCGACCCGAAACTATTCGATCCCAGGTACGTCTTTGATCAAGTAGATACTCAAGAGAAATCAATCACTATCTTTCACCCTAAATTTGGTGACCGCAAGCGCCATCGCGAAGGTATGTCAAGTGTATTGTATTATGTATATCGGCTGCATTCTATAGAGTCTCTAGTGGCCGTTTTCCATGGGCTTCTAGCGCTACTTGTAGCCCATAGCAATATCAAGCGCTTTCAATGCCTGCATTTGATCCTGATCCCTCTTTTTGGAGGTGTAAGATCGCTTTGCTTGTAGCTTGAAACGATGACCTATGACATTTAGTACTACGTTTTTTATTAACAATGCTAACAGAGATGTATTTGTATAGGTTACGACGAAGGTCTAGGAGTTACGCTTACAAATGAATGCAGTGTATCGCAATTTATTGATGCGCACGATCCCATTCGACTTTTGACGGACACCACAAGTGTCAAATTTCTTCCTGAAGATGATGTTTATCGTGATCATGCGAACACATCAGACGAAATTGTAACCTGCTTAAGTGATTTAAAGGTAATTTGGCCCTTGTGATACAAAATCGGGCTGCATTAGTATCGGGATAGTAATGGAAATGACGATTCCAAAGCTGAATATTGACTGAGCTCCTCTGTTGTTCCGGCGCCTGATTAATTTCGGGAAAACCCACCGGAAGCCAGTGTGTGCGCTGCTGTCACCTGCCCTCGTGCAGTCTGATCCATCCATCTATTCCAGTGCATACTCGTGCCTAATGATTTTTTATCGTAAAATCTGACGCATGTGTACTTCATGTTCTTAGGTGCTTGGCAAAGGTGACTTCAAGAGCTTGTTAAAGTGGCGTAGCCGTATGGTTAAGTACAAAGAAGAGCTTCTAAAGGCTGAAAAGGTCGAGGAAGTAAACGATGAGGAGAAACCTGTCCTCAAAGAGCCTGAGCGTGAAATGACTGAAACTGAGAAAGATGCTCTTGTTCGTGAGGAGCTGTCCCAACTGCGTGCTAATTTGCAAGCGAAGAAGAAACGTCAACACAAGAAGGTGCGTTGTTATATTCAACTCTGTATTCTGCATGTTTGGCGCATCCCAGTAGTCCTTGTCAAATTTTTATCGATTGACATGTTGCGGATTAACCCTCCCGACTCCCGTTAAGCGCATATATCGTTCCACGACTCCCTATCCTATCCTTGCTCACAGTGCAAGTGATGGTCGATTTGAGTCGTACATCCTTTTAGAGTCTTGTATATTCCTGGCGGGAATCCAAAGCCCCTCCCAATTCTATTTGGTTGGATTGGTCCTTGAACAGACCGGCTATTGAAGCCGCCAAAATGAATTTGCAGCCTTCAGCTGTTGGGGCATTCCGTACCGTAATGCCTCTAACCGTTCTTGTGCTCAGACATTATTATTTCATTTCTTGTTTGTATAGATGAAATGCTTGATGAGCAGAAATCTAACTGTGTATTATCGTGTCTTGTAGGAACGTGAAAATAAGCAGAAACTGCGCATTCGCGCTGCTCTTGGTATGAATGCCGAAGGCATTGATGTTACTGAGGCTGATTCCGCCTTTAGTTTGAAAGAATTGAAGCTGTCGAAAAGCAAAGTCGACGAGTTAGAGAACGCAGGGGCGGAATCGTCCTCTGAAGAAGAATTGGAGTTCGAGACGTCTGATGAAGACTTAAGTGCGGAAGACAGTGACGATGAGTATGACGAGCTGTTGGAAGCGTCAATGGAGAAGGCGTACGAGGAATTTCTAACGCGGCGCGGCGACGATGTGAAGACTCGCAAGGCTGTTAAGAGAACTAAAGTCGCTAAACGTGCTTTGGCTGGTGAGGCGCTAGTTCAAGACAGCGAGATGTTTGATGGCGACATGAAGCACTACCAAAAGATGATCAATCCTGACGACGTAAGTTGTATTTACATATTTTATTTCCAATCGCTGTGCGCGATCCCCCATCCGTGTTATCTGTTCCGGGTTCGATCAGTACCTTTGCTCAGTTGTCAAACATGGGGGAAAGCATCATGGATCGCCATTATGTCTGATTGGTTCACTAAATTCTTCGGTATTTCACGGAGTTGCAATCCTTTGTGCATCCTACATCTCGCATATGCAAATCATTGTATTTTGTTTAAATTGCTGGATTAACTTTATTGCTGAATTTTACAGAGCTCTGATGATAGCGATTCGGGCGAAGATGACCTGAATGTTTCTTTAAAAGTCCCTGAGAAGTCAAGTGCTGCAGTGGCTCGTTGGTTTTCAGACAACAAACTTTTTGATAGCATTTCAGAGAATGAGAAGCTAGCTCTCCCACAGATGCCCAAAACAGATAAAGAAATACGTCATGCAAAGCGCAAGGCAGCAATGGACCGAAAGGAACGAAGGACCAAAAAGAAACTAAAGAAAGAAGATAAGGAGTATGAGCTCGAATTTGGTACCGAGTTTGACGTCGCAGCGCCTGTTGACTCTGACGAAGAGGCAGTCATTAACGCAGAGGCTCTGATGGATAGCAATGATGAACTCACGGCGGAAAAGAAGGCTTTAATTCGGTCTGGCATGGGTGCTGCGTTGGATTCCACCAACTCAGCCGAAAAAATTGAGGTAGTTGCTGCTGGTGAAGAACCAGATGAGAACGCGTTGCCTATTTACGATGAACGAAAATACGATTCCGACCACGAAGAGTACGATGCTGAAGATCGTGCTAAGACCCTTGCGCTTGCTAGCATGATGATTCACAAGTCGAAGGCCAAGGACCTTATCGATGCGAGCTATAATCGATATGCCTGGAATGACTCGGAGGCTCTACCTGATTGGTTCGTTGACGATGAGGAGAAGCACAATCGTCCTCAGATTCCAATCCCGAAGCATGTCATGGCGCAGATGAAGGAGCGATTTATGGAGATGGCTACGAAGCCTGTGAAGAAGGTAGCTGAGGCCCGAGGTCGCAAGAATCGCTTAAAAATGAAAAAGTTGAAGGCAGCGAAGAAACAGGCCACAGACATAGCAAACTTGCCGGACATGTCGACACGCGAAAAACTCAAAGCTATCGATCGCGCTATGAAAGGGGCTCGTCTTAAGAAGGAAAGCAAAGTGTACGTCGTCTCGACACGTGGCGGAGCTAAAACTGCGGGTGGCAAGAAAGCCGGCAAGGGTAAAGTGAAAATTGTCGACCCGCGCATGAAGAGTGATAAGCGTAACGCTGAATTGCGCGCGAAGCGTGGAAAGAAGCGTAAGAGATGATGCATTTGTCTTTAAATTGTTTATTAATTTATTAGCATTATAAATGCCACTTCTCATGTTGTGTTTTACAATGCACGGTGTCCAAGCCACTTCCAAGTTTCATGTTCAAGAGGCTTGATCTTTCGGGACGATAACCCACCAAAACGCTCGCTGACATTGCGATGCAAGAAGAAGAGCTCCTCCACCTCGTTTTCGGCATGGGAATTAGGAATTTGCATGGACGGTTCCCCTAGCTGGTCTTGATGAATAGTGTGGCGTGTCTTATTGTAGTGCTGGAACACAATTGGACTGATTTTATTAAAGCTGCACACTGGACATGGCGTCTCACTTGCACGTAGCTTAAACTCGCGAGTGAACGCCTGCTTGGTTGCAAAGAGGGCCATGGGCAACGCGTTCATACGTTTTTCAAACTCTGGCACTACTTCCTCTTCAAACACGCGCTTTGGAAACAAGTGACCACAAGTAAACGCCTTGACGTGAGTTTCCAATGGGTCCGTCTTGCCAAGAGCTTGTGCGGAATGGGGTGTGATCGAAACCACACGATGCGACAGATCGTTCTCCACAACATTCGTTTTGACGATCTCAACCAGCTTCCGAGTTGGCGGTTCGTTACTCAGATAGCCTGCCATGTTATCGTCCTGATTTTTCTCGAGGAACGAAACGCAGACGCGAAATAGAAATTGTCCGGAGAATGGAAGTTGCTGGCACTTATTCACCCATTCCTTATCGCGGTCATCGAAGTTAGGACTGACTCCATTAGCTGCCGAAGATGCATCTGGTCCGAGAGATAAAATTGAGTGCACGACTTTCGAGAAAAAGATCTGGGCTAGCAGCGACGACACGTGCTGGAATACAGTCGCTTCTAAGAGGTAGTCTTCCAGCACAGTCCGCTCAAGGTTAAAGTCAAACCACTTGACCAAGATACGGGCAAGAATCGCAGCACATATCTGCTCAGAAACGACTTCAGAGCTGTGATTTTGCACAACTAACGAGTTGAGGAGTCCTAATAATTCCTCGCGCATCTGTTCTTGGAATTTGGATTTGTCTGGCA
Source organism: Bremia lactucae (assembly GCF_004359215.1). Taxonomy (NCBI): domain Eukaryota; phylum Oomycota; class Peronosporomycetes; order Peronosporales; family Peronosporaceae; genus Bremia; species Bremia lactucae. The sequence continues at coordinate 4,484,022 of NC_090612.1, forward strand.
TACTGCTGCTACTTGAGTCGTTTGGTTGCTGAGTATCGGATGATGCTGATGATGCCACACATGGAGAAGGACACGAGTTGTGCGAATGCAAGCGACAATCGAGCGCCTCGACTAATTCTCCGTGAGCTTCGTATATACAGGCTGCTGCAGTCCAATTCTCATAATCTACACAGCGAGACACCATGATGGGTGGACGATATTGTGCCGCCAAGTCCTTCAGAAGCGACTCCAGCCTTGCTTGCGAATAGTCCTTGCCATTTTCTGCTACTTTTAGTCTCCCGTTTTCTCCAGAACAATGTACTTGATGATTGAGGTGCAGTAAGAGAGTGAGAAACAGCTCCACCTGTTCTTCTGGCGCCACCTGCATAAACTCGGACGTGGCTATGTCAGTGGTGAATCTCCTTTTCGCTGACATTGAGTAAGCTGCTGTAGCAGATTGTGATAGGTCGGTAGTTTCTGGCTGCGTAGGATCGATTTTCCTTGCGAGCTCACAACATAAATCTTGAGAGATTGCTGCCAAATTGCGTACGAGCCAATCGCGATGCTGAAGGATTGCAGGTGGGTATGCCAGCAGAATTTTCACTTGAATTTGAATCGGAAATGACCGCAAGATTAAACGACTGTGTGGCGATGCGAGCGCAGACGCATGACCCGACTCAACGAGATACATCACCAAATCCTCTGAAATTACTGAGGCAAGCCCTTTATTAATAATCTTGTCGAGAGTCTCTGGAACCTCGTTTCTTAAAGTTGCAACAAGAATGGCTTTCTCCAATTGATGCCGGGAAAGACAGAGATCCACGACTTCGGCCGTGACAAAGTCACGATTAGTTTTGAAGAATTCGACAAGCCATGCCTCTCGTTTTTCATCTGGTTTATGGTGTAAAGGCTCTACCTCTGTATGCGGGAATGGCTCATTGGACGTGGTATACAAAAGCTGCTGCTGGAGTATCAAATTAACAAGCATTAAAGCCACACGTCTTCGCTCCAGTTTATCGTGATTGGAATCTCGCACAGGTTTTGCAAGCACGTGTTGGGCGTAATTAATCGCGCTCTGTATACCGCCCATTTCAGTTAGCTGCTCGACTGCTTTTGATGGAACAACCCGAGAAACTTCGAAAAGCTCACGTACCCATTGAAAAAGCAAGTCATCGGCACTTGTAGTGCCGTCAATCACACTGGCGTACACAGTGTTGGCAACCACTTGGCACAATGACGCCATGTCAATGCCAAGTGCGTAGCCAATCGATAAAGCATCACGGAGCACGATTTCGCGACTACACAGTGCTTTAAACAAAGCCAAGCGAGACCATTGGGGTCGACATTCATACACATGGTGCTTCGTCTGAAGAATGTAAATGATCTCTGCTTCGTCGGACTGGTTGCTAGACACACTAGTGCTTGCAGCTCCCAGACTTGGATTCATACGACTTTGCGCTGTGCTCTGCACCACGCGCTCAATTCGTTCGTTGTCATGTAACGACAAATAGTGCACCAAATGCGCTCGGACGACGTCTTCGTCCATTCCTTGGTTCGATGGAAGTGACACCCATGTGGAAATCGTCTCGTTCGATTTGGACTTGCGTCCTTGAAGCAGCATTAAGTCTGTCGAGCAATATGTTAAACTCACGTCTACAACCTCGTCGTGGTGCTCTCGAGAATCCGCTGTCTTCTGCTCGCAACTACATGCACTACTTTCACTCTTACAGTGCTCTTCCGCATGAGCCATAGACGCCGGTAAAAGGTTTGGAACTTCGTACTCGCCCTTAAGTTTCCAGTGAAAGTTGGAGTAAAGATAAACCTTCTTCTTCTCGCAATCATACAATGCCAATGATGACTCTGAATTCAAAACCCCGTTAATTGGATACAGGCACACGTGCGGCGCATTCTTTTTAATGCGTTGCGGACGAAAGTCTAGATCTTCTAAAAAGTGCTGTGGAAACGTCTTGACTACGTATGTGGGCGCTTTCGTCATGCTTACTAGACTCGGCAACTCTCCGTCCGTAGTTAACGCAGTAAAGTTTGTCTCGCTCGATGACGAAGACGCCCCAGTTGTTGTAACGACCTTAAGCACGGAGACCACGTCGTTTTTGCCTTGGTTCCTGCTTTTCTTAACTGACTCGACCTTTTTTTCCAGCACAACTCGATAATATTTTATTCCCGACTCGCGTATTTCCTTTCCATTCTCATCCCATTCTTCACTCTTTGTTTTCACCAACATCGACGTCCTTCGTTCCTTTTTAAAGGTTTCTTGCAATAAATCAATACTTAAAATACTCCCTGCATTCAATAGCTCACATCGGCATTCTTCTGCGTTTTCCTCGACATTAACAATTGAAATTAAGCTTTCAGTTCCACCCACGAGACAATAATTCTTGCCATTGAGCGATCTCCACCACCGGACACACGTAATGCGTCCGATTCCTGGTGCGAATTCCAGTGTACTCATTTGCTCATTATCTCCTGCAACTTGCGAATGATAGCGTGCGCCATTAATGCCGCCGTATTCATTAGTAGCACGTAGATACGACGCCATCTGTGTCGTCATGGCTGCCTGATTCACGCTCATGAGTTCCCGGTGGTGCGACGTTGGCTGGTACGCCGCATCGAGCATTGCCCGCCGCTGCATGGACACAATCTTTAGTACAGGCACGAGATGAAGTCGGTTCTTGCGCTGTGATAAGGCAGCGAGCCAGTCTCCTTCGGGACTGAATTCTAACGCGAAGAGTCGCTCCGCCTTGCCTGCTTTCTGTTGCTTGGGCGTCGAGCACACGGGAATTCGCCAGAATCGAGTACGCTGATCTTCTTCAATCGTTCTTACTAGTAAGAAGGTGGTCTTGGCGTCAGCAGGACTTGCGGAAGGTGTCGACGAGCTCTCGCTCTTTGAATGGAAGACAGGTTTGGCAATATTTTCGCAGATTGCAAGCGCTAGCAGCTGCTTCTTCTCCAGTGTGTGCACGGCCATAGAAGCGATATGAAGTGCTGCAATGGATCCATTCGATGTAGGAGTGGAAGTCGAGAAGCCAAAGATTCGGCGGATTTGAAACAGATTGCTGCCGTCATGCGCCATGCTTGAGAGGCTTGTCAAAAAAGTGAAGCTATGAAGTAACGTAGGACAAATTAATGATTAATGCCAGTTGATCATTTTGCACAATCTGTCGTGTCGCAAGTATAAAATCATGAAAGGTCGCAATCTGATCTTTAAGCGATGGAGTAGGCCGATTCATAGCCAATCCTTTTTCATTTATCTATGAAAAAAGCCTCTGCGTTGCTTCCAACGCCATTCGAATTCGCGAGGATACCTATTCGACTGTCAAATCAGTGCATAATCAAACGACGTGTAGAATTTAAGCGAAGGCGTCCTAAAACGATTGAAACCGAAGGCTTGCGTTGCCTAGGGGAAAGCGGAGCCATTTTTCTAATTGATGCAGCTTCCGCGCTACTTTCTTTTTTCATGCGATGTTATGCATACGTATTGCCTCCCTTGATGATGGTTAGGATTTATTTGCACGAAGAAATAATGCAGATGCCATCGCCCAAGGAATTGCCATTTACTATCCGAACGGGTTGCAGTTTCTTCTGCCACGGCACTGTCGGCATCGCTTTTGTTAAGCCTCTCTGGATTTACAACCATCCACTGCTGTCGAGAAAATATGTAAAATGCTGTCCGGATTTTTAGGCTTTAGGAAGCTGCATCGCGTAGCTTTCTCGGTTAAAAATGAACGGCACCGGTAGTGTCCTTCATTTGTACTTAAACGATTTTTCTTCAAGTATTAGTTTCGTTGGTAGGGCACGTTTGCAATCCTTAACGGAACACGCTCCATTGTAAAATAAGGAGATCATGTCAAGAATACATGTGACGAGAAAAATGTGCGTGAATGCAATCTTCAGCTACTTACGAGGGGTATCAGAACAAGCTTTAGGAAGCAAAACAGAAAAGGCCGAGACCTTCATAAGATCGAGTCGAGCGCTGGTGAGCAAGCAGATTACAAAGCTGGCGTAATTTACTAGCGTGTGTATTCGCAGCATCGGGCTTAGATGTTCTACGATTTAAAAGACCTTCAAGAGCAGCCTTGTTGCCGCTCGATATTACTACAAAACACGTGAAGACTCTTAAGCTCTGTACCACACGGCACGCCAAATTAAAAGAAGCCAGAAACTGTGATGGATAACACTCATTACGCTAATACTGCTGCATCTCCAATTGACACGTACAACAAAATATGCCAAATAATACGTAGTGCATAACTGTGTACATGATAGACCTAGACTGATTTTCTCTCTATACATTACGGTGTTTTTAAGAAACGATTACATCCTCTAAGCAGCTGCCTCTTCCGTCTTGTCGTTATTAAAGTCCTTGGCAAACGTCTCTGCTACAATAAGTGGAAAGACTAGCGTAGCATCAGCGTAAAGCTTCACGGGTTTTGAGCCCAAACGTAGCTTGCCCCATGAAACAGCCTCGTCCGGACGAGCACCGGCATCACTTCCATCAAATTCTTGACCAGTATTTACAAACACGGCATAATCAGCGCCATTGCGCATGAGATTGGCATTGAGAATATGATGTTTCACCATGCCTCCTCCAAGAATAAGGACCCCTGTCTTACCAGGAGCACGAATTGCATGGTCATTCATACGACGAATATCGCTAGCAATATCCACGACCAAGCCTTCATTACGGTACGAATGAAAGTAAATCATATCCCCAATGGATCCATCGGTAAGTGATGGGCAAAAGACGGGAATATTGTTCTTGTAGCACCAATAGTAGACCGAGTCCTCGTTATTAATTTCTTTGCCAAGTCGATGAATCATTGTGGATGGAGACCAGATCGTTCCTTGCGTCTTTTGCTCCTCCAACATCTTGTCAAGAATCGGATCCATCCAGTCTTCGAATTTACAATAATTGTCATTCGGGACTAGCAAGTTGCCAATGCGATTGATTCCACGACGACGCAACGTCTCTCCGTTTAGATTAAAGTCCCCAATGTACGTCGCACCCAGACACTTGATTAAATCCTCTTCAATACCACCGGCAGATGACACAATGACATCAATCATCTTGTGCTGGGCGAGAAAGCGCAAGGGCTCGCGTAAGCCGCTTGAAATGAGATTGGAGGTATAACCCAAAAAGATTTTGGTTTTAATGGTCTTACGGAATTCCATATTCATTCGCTTTTCGTCGTATTCATCGACAGAAATAGGATCATCACTTAGACGCCACCGGCGCATGCGCTTTATCTCCTCAATAGCCTCGCCGAGGTTTGTTCCCTGGTAACCCATTGTCAAATATGACTGCAGGAGCTTCTCATAATTGACTCCTTCATTAAAGTCATAGCCACGCACTTGGGCACTTTTGCCTTCAAGATTCTCTGAGCGCACGAGTACAGCATTCTGTGCCACTTTTGGTACTTTTGAATCATTGGCGTCAAGAGATGCGCTCATGATACCCCGTTACACTTTTAGAATATACCATGTAAATATGTGAGAGCAATTTTAATAGCGAAGAATTCGTTCATAGTTCCGTACAATGGGAATATTACTTAAGAAGGTCATTAATAGAATCGCGAGTGGAGCCGTATTCGTCAATTCCTAAACTTAAGCAAAAATTACGAGCTACATTAGCTGCTTGCTACAGCTATCCATCGCAGTAAAAGTGGTAATGGTTTCTCTAGCCCACAATTTGTGACTTTCGTTCACAAGCTTGAGTTTGTTATCAAAACTCGAAATGAGTT
>NC_090612.1:4502529-4513439 GCF_004359215.1 Bremia lactucae
GTAAGTTGTATTTACATATTTTATTTCCAATCGCTGTGCGCGATCCCCCATCCGTGTTATCTGTTCCGGGTTCGATCAGTACCTTTGCTCAGTTGTCAAACATGGGGGAAAGCATCATGGATCGCCATTATGTCTGATTGGTTCACTAAATTCTTCGGTATTTCACGGAGTTGCAATCCTTTGTGCATCCTACATCTCGCATATGCAAATCATTGTATTTTGTTTAAATTGCTGGATTAACTTTATTGCTGAATTTTACAGAGCTCTGATGATAGCGATTCGGGCGAAGATGACCTGAATGTTTCTTTAAAAGTCCCTGAGAAGTCAAGTGCTGCAGTGGCTCGTTGGTTTTCAGACAACAAACTTTTTGATAGCATTTCAGAGAATGAGAAGCTAGCTCTCCCACAGATGCCCAAAACAGATAAAGAAATACGTCATGCAAAGCGCAAGGCAGCAATGGACCGAAAGGAACGAAGGACCAAAAAGAAACTAAAGAAAGAAGATAAGGAGTATGAGCTCGAATTTGGTACCGAGTTTGACGTCGCAGCGCCTGTTGGCTCTGACGAAGAGGCAGTCATTAACGCAGAGGCTCTGATGGATAGCAATGATGAACTCACGGCGGAAAAGAAGGCTTTAATTCGGTCTGGCATGGGTGCTGCGTTGGATTCCACCAACTCAGCCGAAAAAATTGAGGTAGTTGCTGCTGGTGAAGAACCAGATGAGAACGCGTTGCCTATTTACGATGAACGAAAATACGATTCCGACCACGAAGAGTACGATGCTGAAGATCGTGCTAAGACCCTTGCGCTTGCTAGCATGATGATTCACAAGTCGAAGGCCAAGGACCTTATCGATGCGAGCTATAATCGATATGCCTGGAATGACTCGGAGGCTCTACCTGATTGGTTCGTTGACGATGAGGAGAAGCACAATCGTCCTCAGATTCCAATCCCGAAGCATGTCATGGCGCAGATGAAGGAGCGATTTATGGAGATGGCTACGAAGCCTGTGAAGAAGGTAGCTGAGGCCCGAGGTCGCAAGAATCGCTTAAAAATGAAAAAGTTGAAGGCAGCGAAGAAACAGGCCACAGACATAGCAAACTTGCCGGACATGTCGACACGCGAAAAACTCAAAGCTATCGATCGCGCTATGAAAGGGGCTCGTCTTAAGAAGGAAAGCAAAGTGTACGTCGTCTCGACACGTGGCGGAGCTAAAACTGCGGGTGGCAAGAAAGCCGGCAAGGGTAAAGTGAAAATTGTCGACCCGCGCATGAAGAGTGATAAGCGTAACGCTGAATTGCGCGCGAAGCGTGGAAAGAAGCGTAAGAGATGATGCATTTGTCTTTAAATTGTTTATTAATTTATTAGCATTATAAATGCCACTTCTCATGTTGTGTTTTACAATGCACGGTGTCCAAGCCACTTCCAAGTTTCATGTTCAAGAGGCTTGATCTTTCGGGACGATAACCCACCAAAACGCTCGCTGACATTGCGATGCAAGAAGAAGAGCTCCTCCACCTCGTTTTCGGCATGGGAATTAGGAATTTGCATGGACGGTTCCCCTAGCTGGTCTTGATGAATAGTGTGGCGTGTCTTATTGTAGTGCTGGAACACAATTGGACTGATTTTATTAAAGCTGCACACTGGACATGGCGTCTCACTTGCACGTAGCTTAAACTCGCGAGTGAACGCCTGCTTGGTTGCAAAGAGGGCCATGGGCAACGCGTTCATACGTTTTTCAAACTCTGGCACTACTTCCTCTTCAAACACGCGCTTTGGAAACAAGTGACCACAAGTAAACGCCTTGACGTGAGTTTCCAATGGGTCCGTCTTGCCAAGAGCTTGTGCGGAATGGGGTGTGATCGAAACCACACGATGCGACAGATCGTTCTCCACAACATTCGTTTTGACGATCTCAACCAGCTTCCGAGTTGGCGGTTCGTTACTCAGATAGCCTGCCATGTTATCGTCCTGATTTTTCTCGAGGAACGAAACGCAGACGCGAAATAGAAATTGTCCGGAGAATGGAAGTTGCTGGCACTTATTCACCCATTCCTTATCGCGGTCATCGAAGTTAGGACTGACTCCATTAGCTGCCGAAGATGCATCTGGTCCGAGAGATAAAATTGAGTGCACGACTTTCGAGAAAAAGATCTGGGCTAGCAGCGACGACACGTGCTGGAATACAGTCGCTTCTAAGAGGTAGTCTTCCAGCACAGTCCGCTCAAGGTTAAAGTCAAACCACTTGACCAAGATACGGGCAAGAATCGCAGCACATATCTGCTCAGAAACGACTTCAGAGCTGTGATTTTGCACAACTAACGAGTTGAGGAGTCCTAATAATTCCTCGCGCATCTGTTCTTGGAATTTGGATTTGTCTGGCATACTGCTGCTACTTGAGTCGTTTGGTTGCTGAGTATCGGATGATGCTGATGATGCCACACATGGAGAAGGACACGAGTTGTGCGAATGCAAGCGACAATCGAGCGCCTCGACTAATTCTCCGTGAGCTTCGTATATACAGGCTGCTGCAGTCCAATTCTCATAATCTACACAGCGAGACACCATGATGGGTGGACGATATTGTGCCGCCAAGTCCTTCAGAAGCGACTCCAGCCTTGCTTGCGAATAGTCCTTGCCATTTTCTGCTACTTTTAGTCTCCCGTTTTCTCCAGAACAATGTACTTGATGATTGAGGTGCAGTAAGAGAGTGAGAAACAGCTCCACCTGTTCTTCTGGCGCCACCTGCATAAACTCGGACGTGGCTATGTCAGTGGTGAATCTCCTTTTCGCTGACATTGAGTAAGCTGCTGTAGCAGATTGTGATAGGTCGGTAGTTTCTGGCTGCGTAGGATCGATTTTCCTTGCGAGCTCACAACATAAATCTTGAGAGATTGCTGCCAAATTGCGTACGAGCCAATCGCGATGCTGAAGGATTGCAGGTGGGTATGCCAGCAGAATTTTCACTTGAATTTGAATCGGAAATGACCGCAAGATTAAACGACTGTGTGGCGATGCGAGCGCAGACGCATGACCCGACTCAACGAGATACATCACCAAATCCTCTGAAATTACTGAGGCAAGCCCTTTATTAATAATCTTGTCGAGAGTCTCTGGAACCTCGTTTCTTAAAGTTGCAACAAGAATGGCTTTCTCCAATTGATGCCGGGAAAGACAGAGATCCACGACTTCGGCCGTGACAAAGTCACGATTAGTTTTGAAGAATTCGACAAGCCATGCCTCTCGTTTTTCATCTGGTTTATGGTGTAAAGGCTCTACCTCTGTATGCGGGAATGGCTCATTGGACGTGGTATACAAAAGCTGCTGCTGGAGTATCAAATTAACAAGCATTAAAGCCACACGTCTTCGCTCCAGTTTATCGTGATTGGAATCTCGCACAGGTTTTGCAAGCACGTGTTGGGCGTAATTAATCGCGCTCTGTATACCGCCCATTTCAGTTAGCTGCTCGACTGCTTTTGATGGAACAACCCGAGAAACTTCGAAAAGCTCACGTACCCATTGAAAAAGCAAGTCATCGGCACTTGTAGTGCCGTCAATCACACTGGCGTACACAGTGTTGGCAACCACTTGGCACAATGACGCCATGTCAATGCCAAGTGCGTAGCCAATCGATAAAGCATCACGGAGCACGATTTCGCGACTACACAGTGCTTTAAACAAAGCCAAGCGAGACCATTGGGGTCGACATTCATACACATGGTGCTTCGTCTGAAGAATGTAAATGATCTCTGCTTCGTCGGACTGGTTGCTAGACACACTAGTGCTTGCAGCTCCCAGACTTGGATTCATACGACTTTGCGCTGTGCTCTGCACCACGCGCTCAATTCGTTCGTTGTCATGTAACGACAAATAGTGCACCAAATGCGCTCGGACGACGTCTTCGTCCATTCCTTGGTTCGATGGAAGTGACACCCATGTGGAAATCGTCTCGTTCGATTTGGACTTGCGTCCTTGAAGCAGCATTAAGTCTGTCGAGCAATATGTTAAACTCACGTCTACAACCTCGTCGTGGTGCTCTCGAGAATCCGCTGTCTTCTGCTCGCAACTACATGCACTACTTTCACTCTTACAGTGCTCTTCCGCATGAGCCATAGACGCCGGTAAAAGGTTTGGAACTTCGTACTCGCCCTTAAGTTTCCAGTGAAAGTTGGAGTAAAGATAAACCTTCTTCTTCTCGCAATCATACAATGCCAATGATGACTCTGAATTCAAAACCCCGTTAATTGGATACAGGCACACGTGCGGCGCATTCTTTTTAATGCGTTGCGGACGAAAGTCTAGATCTTCTAAAAAGTGCTGTGGAAACGTCTTGACTACGTATGTGGGCGCTTTCGTCATGCTTACTAGACTCGGCAACTCTCCGTCCGTAGTTAACGCAGTAAAGTTTGTCTCGCTCGATGACGAAGACGCCCCAGTTGTTGTAACGACCTTAAGCACGGAGACCACGTCGTTTTTGCCTTGGTTCCTGCTTTTCTTAACTGACTCGACCTTTTTTTCCAGCACAACTCGATAATATTTTATTCCCGACTCGCGTATTTCCTTTCCATTCTCATCCCATTCTTCACTCTTTGTTTTCACCAACATCGACGTCCTTCGTTCCTTTTTAAAGGTTTCTTGCAATAAATCAATACTTAAAATACTCCCTGCATTCAATAGCTCACATCGGCATTCTTCTGCGTTTTCCTCGACATTAACAATTGAAATTAAGCTTTCAGTTCCACCCACGAGACAATAATTCTTGCCATTGAGCGATCTCCACCACCGGACACACGTAATGCGTCCGATTCCTGGTGCGAATTCCAGTGTACTCATTTGCTCATTATCTCCTGCAACTTGCGAATGATAGCGTGCGCCATTAATGCCGCCGTATTCATTAGTAGCACGTAGATACGACGCCATCTGTGTCGTCATGGCTGCCTGATTCACGCTCATGAGTTCCCGGTGGTGCGACGTTGGCTGGTACGCCGCATCGAGCATTGCCCGCCGCTGCATGGACACAATCTTTAGTACAGGCACGAGATGAAGTCGGTTCTTGCGCTGTGATAAGGCAGCGAGCCAGTCTCCTTCGGGACTGAATTCTAACGCGAAGAGTCGCTCCGCCTTGCCTGCTTTCTGTTGCTTGGGCGTCGAGCACACGGGAATTCGCCAGAATCGAGTACGCTGATCTTCTTCAATCGTTCTTACTAGTAAGAAGGTGGTCTTGGCGTCAGCAGGACTTGCGGAAGGTGTCGACGAGCTCTCGCTCTTTGAATGGAAGACAGGTTTGGCAATATTTTCGCAGATTGCAAGCGCTAGCAGCTGCTTCTTCTCCAGTGTGTGCACGGCCATAGAAGCGATATGAAGTGCTGCAATGGATCCATTCGATGTAGGAGTGGAAGTCGAGAAGCCAAAGATTCGGCGGATTTGAAACAGATTGCTGCCGTCATGCGCCATGCTTGAGAGGCTTGTCAAAAAAGTGAAGCTATGAAGTAACGTAGGACAAATTAATGATTAATGCCAGTTGATCATTTTGCACAATCTGTCGTGTCGCAAGTATAAAATCATGAAAGGTCGCAATCTGATCTTTAAGCGATGGAGTAGGCCGATTCATAGCCAATCCTTTTTCATTTATCTATGAAAAAAGCCTCTGCGTTGCTTCCAACGCCATTCGAATTCGCGAGGATACCTATTCGACTGTCAAATCAGTGCATAATCAAACGACGTGTAGAATTTAAGCGAAGGCGTCCTAAAACGATTGAAACCGAAGGCTTGCGTTGCCTAGGGGAAAGCGGAGCCATTTTTCTAATTGATGCAGCTTCCGCGCTACTTTCTTTTTTCATGCGATGTTATGCATACGTATTGCCTCCCTTGATGATGGTTAGGATTTATTTGCACGAAGAAATAATGCAGATGCCATCGCCCAAGGAATTGCCATTTACTATCCGAACGGGTTGCAGTTTCTTCTGCCACGGCACTGTCGGCATCGCTTTTGTTAAGCCTCTCTGGATTTACAACCATCCACTGCTGTCGAGAAAATATGTAAAATGCTGTCCGGATTTTTAGGCTTTAGGAAGCTGCATCGCGTAGCTTTCTCGGTTAAAAATGAACGGCACCGGTAGTGTCCTTCATTTGTACTTAAACGATTTTTCTTCAAGTATTAGTTTCGTTGGTAGGGCACGTTTGCAATCCTTAACGGAACACGCTCCATTGTAAAATAAGGAGATCATGTCAAGAATACATGTGACGAGAAAAATGTGCGTGAATGCAATCTTCAGCTACTTACGAGGGGTATCAGAACAAGCTTTAGGAAGCAAAACAGAAAAGGCCGAGACCTTCATAAGATCGAGTCGAGCGCTGGTGAGCAAGCAGATTACAAAGCTGGCGTAATTTACTAGCGTGTGTATTCGCAGCATCGGGCTTAGATGTTCTACGATTTAAAAGACCTTCAAGAGCAGCCTTGTTGCCGCTCGATATTACTACAAAACACGTGAAGACTCTTAAGCTCTGTACCACACGGCACGCCAAATTAAAAGAAGCCAGAAACTGTGATGGATAACACTCATTACGCTAATACTGCTGCATCTCCAATTGACACGTACAACAAAATATGCCAAATAATACGTAGTGCATAACTGTGTACATGATAGACCTAGACTGATTTTCTCTCTATACATTACGGTGTTTTTAAGAAACGATTACATCCTCTAAGCAGCTGCCTCTTCCGTCTTGTCGTTGTTAAAGTCCTTGGCAAACGTCTCTGCTACAATAAGTGGAAAGACTAGCGTAGCATCAGCGTAAAGCTTTACGGGTTTTGAGCCCAAACGTAGCTTGCCCCATGAAACAGCCTCGTCCGGACGAGCACCGGCATCACTTCCATCAAATTCTTGACCAGTATTTACAAACACGGCATAATCAGCGCCATTGCGCATGAGATTGGCATTGAGAATATGATGTTTCACCATGCCTCCTCCAAGAATAAGGACCCCTGTCTTACCAGGAGCACGAATTGCATGGTCATTCATACGACGAATATCGCTAGCAATATCCACGACCAAGCCTTCATTACGGTACGAATGAAAGTAAATCATATCCCCAATGGATCCATCGGTAAGTGATGGGCAAAAGACGGGAATATTGTTCTTGTAGCACCAATAGTAGACCGAGTCCTCGTTATTAATTTCTTTGCCAAGTCGATGAATCATTGTGGATGGAGACCAGATCGTTCCTTGCGTCTTTTGCTCCTCCAACATCTTGTCAAGAATCGGATCCATCCAGTCTTCGAATTTACAATAATTGTCATTCGGGACTAGCAAGTTGCCAATGCGATTGATTCCACGACGACGCAACGTCTCTCCGTTTAGATTAAAGTCCCCAATGTACGTCGCACCCAGACACTTGATTAAATCCTCTTCAATACCACCGGCAGATGACACAATGACATCAATCATCTTGTGCTGGGCAAGAAAGCGCAAGGGCTCGCGTAAGCCGCTTGAAATGAGATTGGAGGTATAACCCAAAAAGATTTTGGTTTTAATGGTCTTACGGAATTCCATATTCATTCGCTCGTCGTCGTATTCATCGACAGAAATAGGATCATCACTTAGACGCCACCGGCGCATGCGCTTTATCTCCTCAATAGCCTCGCCGAGGTTTGTTCCCTGGTAACCCATTGTCAAATATGACTGCAGGAGCTTCTCATAATTGACTCCTTCATTAAAGTCATAGCCACGCACTTGGGCACTTTTGCCTTCAAGATTCTCTGAGCGCACGAGTACAGCATCCTGTGCCACTTTTGGTACTTTTGAATCATTGGCGTCAAGAGATGCGCTCATGATGGGATTATGACTCTATAAATATATGCCGTTAAATATGTGAGAGCAATTTTAATAGCGAAGAATTCGTTCATAGTTCCGTACAATGGGAATATTACTTAAGAAGGTCATTAATAGAATCGCGAGTGGAGCCGTATTCGTCAATTCCTAAACTTAAGCAAAAATTACGAGCTACATTAGCTGCTTGCTACAGCTATCCATCGCAGTAAAAGTGGTAATGGTTTCTCTAGCCCACAATTTGTGACTTTCGTTCACAAGCTTGAGTTTGTTATCAAAACTCGAAATGAGTTCAAATTAAGAGAGACTCGTTTTAAAAAAAAATATGCGAGTCATGCAAGATACGTTTGCGCAACATTTTAATGCGCTCAAACTGAATGAGGGTAATTCGATGGAGTTTTCGTGTAAATGGGTGTATCGTTACATGAAATTAACACTTAAAAAGTTGTTAATTAATATATTATCTAAAAGGTAGAGAATATTTGGAGAATATTACTTTACATGGTAATATTCTAAAAGCTTATCCATTGGTAGATATAGACCATCATTATAATTACTTTCTCCGCGGTCCAGTCAGCGCTGGACGCGCGCAAAGAGCGAGGCAGATAAGACTTTTATTACATCTTTTGTATTAGATTATAATTAAGTTAGTATTAATAGATAGAAACAGAAGAACTTAATCATATAATACAGTTCTTAATTTACCCTCTTTAAAGCAAGTGTTTTGAAGAGAGTCTTCCTCTGCACGTACTAGTGTAGATTAAGTGACGTGAGGCACCACTCGCACTGAGTCAGTGCGAAGTGGACTTGTACTGAAGCAGTACGAGTCAGTAGTGGCCCGTTACACCTGGTAGCACTTTGTAGTCCGTCCAAAGTCGAAGAAGACTCCCTCTTTAAGATGGTTTGTCCAGTTGGACGATGCCATAAGGGCTCCTCACGTCATCAACGAGCAAATGCAAGTCGCATTTGATCAGTCAAATTTGGCAGGTCGTGCCAAAACTTGGGCACTAGGCCTTAAGTTGCGCGACCCATATATCTTTGAGTCGCTAGAGGTTATTAAAGCCTGCCTGAAACAGACGTTTGAACTGCCTAGGGCTGAGCTCAGAGCTCGATCAAAGCTTCTGAAATTCAAGCAAGGCACGCGTGATGTTCACGCTTTTGCCCAGCACATACGACTCTTAGCGAGTGATATCACGAAAAACCCAGTTCATGAGCACACGTTGATTACGGTGTTCATGCAAGGTCTTACGGATGATCCCGTACAGACCCACCTCTTCCGCTTGGAACTGGATACGCTTGTAAAAGCTATATCCGTAGCGGAACTGGAGGACTTAAGCTTGAGACAGGCTCAAGCAAGTTCGTCATCATATCGTCCACCTAGACGACACGAATTAGGAGATCCAGAACCCATGGACTTTTCCTATGTCGAAAGCGAGAAATCTCGCTTTTCGAATAATAAGCGATCGCAGAAATGCCATCGCTGCCAAAAATTGGGACATTACGCTCATGAGTGTAGTGCCCCACGTCCAGCACCAAAAGGTACTGAACGTAATTTTGGACCGAATGCCAAAAAGAGCAACGGTCGCGGGTCCGACGTTGTTGCGAAATTGCAACAGCAAGGCGGACCGCAAAAAAACTGTCGGGTTCGGTAGGAGCGCAAAGCCTTACTGATCCAGCAACCTCAAGAGAATTTGAATATCTCTTGAAAGTTGCTCCAGACACACAGTCATTGTGTGTCTCTGCACCTGGCGATGAGGTATCCTCATCACCTTGAAATTAAAGTGACAAATCATTTTTTCACTTAGAGCACAAGTGGACTGTGGAGCTTCAAATAACTTTATTCGTCGCAAGTCGCTAGAGAGTCGTAGGCTCAAATATGTTGAGCGCAACATCCCTTTAACGAGGATGACGGTGCGTCTAGCGACAGGCTCATCGATTACAGTAATGGACCGCGTAGTGAAATTTCACTCACGTTAAAAGATTTACAGTACAATGATGATTTCATCGTACTGGATTTGGATGTCAAACTTGATGTCATCCTCGGTTTACATTGGCTCAAAAAATATGAGCCAAGAATCTACTGGCATCATCGATCCGTAAAGATGCCTGCCACTTGTTCATCAGATGGTCATCTGATGAACGTCTTGGAGCATCCACAAGCGTGTGGATGTACCACCTGTGAGTGCGATGGCCTCACGTTTGGTACGGTCGTTAGTACGACCGCACATATTTACAGTGTGACGACTATTCACACTGTGGAGTCAGCTGCCGGCGGTTGTGCAAATGCACAGGCAGCGCCAAAGGTCCACCACTCGAATAAGTCGAGTGGATTGAGGCGTGAATGTACGCCTAGCGGGCGACATTCAAGAGATACAGGTTATCCAAAATGGACAACACGATGATCCTAGGTCGATAGCGCAATCACAGTCGGAAGACATTGAGGGAATAAGTCCCCACGTACTTGAGAAGAAATTTCTTCAAATAGTTAATGCTGTAGTGGTTAGATTCCAGCATCCCGGACGGTAGTCTGTGGATATATCCCAGGAAGAAACCGAGACATTGAATGTCTTGGTTATGACAGATCAAGAGTAGGCGCTTATACTATTGATCTGTATGCGCCTCCGAAGTTAACTTCGGAGATAACTCAATTACCAACCCTATAACCTAAGCGGTTCTTGAGAGATCTGCATGGTGGTAAAATCAAGCAGATCTGCGTACTCGTCACAGAGGACGATTACGTAACCGACATTCGGTCAGCGGTAATTTTTGCAGAGAACGAACGGGTTCTCAGCAGCTCATCGATGGACGAAAGTGTCCTCGATGTGAAGACTCGGATTGAAAGATACAGTACTCAATCTTGGGAGTCACTCAAGGGAAATCCTCTATACGAGGATTTAATAGAATTCAGGGATGTATTCCCTGAAGCAGTTCCATGCGAGTTGCCTAAGGATAAAGGCACTCGACATGAGATCGAGCTCAAACCGGGCTCGAAGTACTGTGTCATGAAGCAGTGGCCACTGCCTCGTGAACAAGTACTTGCGATCGATAAATTCTTTACCGATCGAGTAAAAGCGGGCCATGT
>NC_090612.1:4516667-4529002 GCF_004359215.1 Bremia lactucae
ATCAAGCAAAGCTTGATGCAATCGCCCATCTTGGCGATTGCAGATCAAGACAGACCATTCCATGTGGTCTGTGACGCCAGCGATTTCGCAATCGGCTGTGCGTTAATGCAATACGATACAGATGGCGCGGAGCGCGTCGTCTGTTACCAATCGCGTCAGCTGCAACCAGCTGAACGCAATTACCCAGTGCATGACAAGGAACTCCTTGCCATGAAATATGCATTGGCTAAATTTAGGGTCTATCTCCTAGGAGATAGACCGTTCATCGTATATACGGACCATGCGTCATTACGCACGGCCGTAAACAGCCCACACCTTCCGCAAAGACTGGCGAGGTGGCTATCCTTCTTCGCGGAGTATAATTTCTCTGTGGAATATAAATTAAGACGACTTTATGTCGTCACTGATGCGTTATCTCTCCGACCTGATTTCGAGCCGGCTGCACATTCCAACAGTGAAAATAATCCCACTGTTGCAACAGTCATTTCAAGTGTTCCGTCATCAACCTTCTTGATGACATAAAGAAACCCTACGCAGAAGATAAGGACCTTCTGCGTTTAATGGATCATCTAATGAATCCATCCGATAAATATTTAAGAGTTTTACCGGCTTTATATCGATCGTCATCCAATCGATACAGAACACGCAACGGCTTATTGTATACACAGCCGTTGCCGGCGACACTCCGTGTGTCGTCGTCCCAACTCACATTGATTTGCTCTTACACATCATGTATAAGTGTCCCGATGCA
Source organism: Bremia lactucae (assembly GCF_004359215.1). NCBI lineage: Eukaryota > Oomycota > Peronosporomycetes > Peronosporales > Peronosporaceae > Bremia > Bremia lactucae. The sequence goes on from NC_090612.1 coordinate 4,517,419, forward strand.
CGAACAAGTGGGCATCGTAGACGTGAGATAGCTTATCTCACAGTTAGACGTTACTTAAACAGGCCCCCCAGCATCAGTTCGTGCGCAAGTACATTCGTGCTTGCAAGGTATGTCAACGGGTGAAGCCTAGTCCTTCATCTCGTGCGCCTCTCCAGCCTCTACCACTTCCGGCAGAGTGTTGGCAGTCCGTTTCTATAGATTTCATCTTCGGATTTCCCGAAGACAATCACAAAAACAATGAAATTCTTGTTTTTGTAGACAAAATCAGCAAGATGGTACATCTTGGTGCATGACCAGAGTCGATCACGGCTCCGGGCTGTGCCCGTGTCTTTATCGACACGGTATTCAAGCTCCACGGGGGTTACCCCGTGAACTGGTCTCGGATAAAGATCTACGGTTTACGGCGGAGTTCTGGCAATCCGTGTTCCGATCTCTCGGAACACGGCTTACTATGTCAACTTCTGATCATCCAGAGACATACAATCAGACGGAACGCGTAAATCGCGTCCTGGAAGAGAAATTTCGAGGTTACGTCCAATCGTATCCGAATACGAGTGAGTTTTTACCGATGGTCGAATTCGCCATCAATAAATTGGTGCATGCGTCTACAACGCAAACTCCGTTCTTCGTGAATTTGTTACGCCATCCACGCATACCCACCCAATTAAAGGAATCCTCTAGTTTAAGGGGGAGGGTCGCACGAGTAAAACCATTTCTGGCTCATGCTCATCACGCGTCGAAATTACCAACGACACGAGTGATGTCGATGTCGAAGCCATCGACATCGGATCATTGCAGTGCGCACAAAGCGTACTGGAAAAGATAAACAAATGAGTCAGCGGAGGAATTTCGGCTGGCTCGAGAATCAGTAATCCGTTTCGTACAGGATTCCATTGCTAATGCAGTGGACCGTCGGAAACGGAATGCAGACAAACATGGAAGAGCAAATGTTCATTCATTTAAAATTAATGATCTAGTGCTTTTCTCTTCGGTAAACCTGCCTAAGCGTGTAGTCACCAATGTGGGTAGCAGTATACTAGTACCCAAGTTCATTAAGCCTTTACGTATACTGCATCGCAAAGGCAATGCGTACGCAATAGAATTGCCACGAAGGATACGTTGGTCGGCTCCGCCCATGCCATCCGTACGCGATTTCTTCCGAGGACGGATCTGACCACCCTTTTCAAGAATCTCAAAAGATTCTTGTGGTCACGAACCAGATTCTCACGTTGAATATGAAGGTTCTCATTCTGGGTCCTAAGAACCACGAAACCGCGATTAGCGGAAGATAGCTCATCACGATGAGCGTCCAACATAGAGTTTGCACCGTCTGCTCAAACGAGCGACGCTTACCGCGCTCGTGATCAAGTCCCTACAAATCATGGATGAAGTGATTGAGTTTGTCGGTTTGCGACTCTAGGTCCGACACATGGGTCGTATCTAATTTTTCCTCCTCCGCCTCAATCATTGGTGGATTCCCACGGTGGTCAACGTTTTTTTGTGGAGCGTATTCAAAACCACCGTGATGTGAAGGGGCAGCGAACAAATTATCTTGTTCGCTGGCGCGGTTATTCACCTTCACATGACAGCTGGGAGCCTCGTTCCCAGCTGGTTTTTGGCGTTGAGGGCCTCGTCCGACAGTATGACGAGACCCATCCGATGGATCAGAAGGTTCATCGGAAACACGCGCCCTGGCGCGTGTTAATCGATCGCAAATCGTCAATCGCATCGCGCATCTCGATAGAGATGCGAGCTCTTCCCCAGGCTGACGATTATCAGGCGACTGTTTTGTTCTCTCCGAATCGGCCATTTCGTCCGACTCGCATTCGTAGTCGACCTCCAAAGAGGGGTCGCATTTCACGTGGTGCATCACCACGTGCACCCGCAACATTTAGAGTTTTGGGAGAAGATGACACTATGGCAGACGGAACGACTGCCGCAAGAGACAATAATTCGTCGCCCGCGGCTGCATGAACCGCAGCCGAAGGCGCCGCACTATTCGCATACCGCATGGACTTGTTAACCATGCGATAGAAATAAAAATGATGGTTCTGACCAATCAACATCGTTTTTAAGTAAGCGGTCTTACAATGATCACTCGATCCAATGACAGTCAGAGTGTTTGTCGTTTAAGGGAGGGGTGATGTAACGGGGTCTATCATTACATGAAATTTAAACTTAAAGGTTAGTAATTAATATATTATCTAAAAGGAAGAAAATAATTATAGAATATTACGTAAGATTATAATATTTTATAAACTTATCCATTGGTAGATATAGACCATCATTATATCTACTTTCTCCGCGGTCCAGTCAGCGCTGGACGCGCGCAAAGAGAGAAGCAAATAAGGCTTTTATTACATTTTTTGTATTAGATTATAATTAAGTTAGTATTAATAGATAGAAATAGAAGAACTTAATCATATAATACAGTTTTTAATTAACATTCTTTAAAGCAAGTGTTTAAAAGAGAGGGTTCCTCTGCACGTACTAGTGTAGGTTTAGTGACGTGAGGCACCACTCGCACTGAGGCAGTGCAAAATGGACTTGTACTGAAGCACTACAAGTCAGAAGTGCGCCGTTACAGTTCGCTTGGCGACTGAGACTTTTGTCATTGTGCCTTGAGTTCCGTTGAGCTTAGGCTTGCAGATTTTGGACTTTGACAGTATGGAAGCCGTCGTGTCTTCGACTCGGATTTGAGATGTGATCTTCATTATTGGTTGGCCTGGCTTGAACGCCTTGAGCTATGGACTGATTGGAGTTCAAGACCTTCAGCACAGCACACAACGTCCCTACCGAAGTTTTGGCGAGTCATGAACTCACCTTTGCTGGGCAAAAAAGTGATATTGGTACGACCCATTGTCGGGAACCGTCAGTGTGCTGGATATTGGAAGGGCTGAATTAATTAACTTAAAGCTGAAAACGTTATTCTCAAGCGTGTGTTTATTGACTGTATGTGGAGTGGCATGTCCACCGAATGAGGTCGACCGAGGTGGTAGTGACACTTTCACCGAATGAGGTCGACCGAGGTGGTAGTGACACTGTTGACGATACGCCAAAGCATTCCAGGTTAGGCTTTTTGATTCTAGTGTAGTAACACGTAAACTTTCACCGAAAGTGTTGCATTTAGGTAGATATACTCTTCATCGGCTGTCGAAATGGACACCGGCTATCATATAGAGCAAAGTAAGGTTAAATATCTGTTTAACGAGGAAACATGGATGTTTTTGAACATAACGCTTGAGGATGAGGCCGTTCTTGAAGTTAAGGATTCATTTGGTGCGTGCAGTGATTCGCATAGCCGTTAAGTCCTTCGGATTTATTATTTCTTTGGTTCAGAAATTTTAAGACGTGGTGTGGAATAATCCACTAACCGTTTTACCTCTAATTAAAGGCGACGTTATGTATTTGACCTGGTTTCTGGAGCTAATTATGCTTTACACAGCAGTGGCCTTTCGAAAGGACACACGTCGGAAATTGACAAATTTTTCGTGCTAAGCTCGCCGCTGGATGGTGCGCGAGAGTAAGTACTTTAAGTTGAAGCGGCCACTATACCGACAGAGACACCAATTCATCGGAAGGATCTTTTCTTACAAAAATACGCGCTCGATTCGATGATGGCTACTATAAACCACTTATGCGAGATAGTAAGATTCAGCTGAAAGAGGCAAGCACCCCAAGCGGTATGGCTAGCTAGGCCCACGGGCTCTCCAAGCCCTGGCTTCTCATAATCGTCTGGTGATGCAATGGTTTCGCTCTCGAAGAGGTTATGCACACACGAATTGTGATAACTTGTTTGTCCATAGACCTACGGAGCTGCACACACACAGTGTTTAATGCTAGCTTGCTCAAGCCATTTTGGTATTCTTTCCAGGTGAGTTTGAAGACTTTTGCGGCGAGAAAGATGGCAGTTTCGCATAATGCTGCATCCTCATCAGGTTGTTTAGCTGACCATCTAAGCGAGGCTGATGATGCGCTGTCATCAGAAGACGTATTAAAATACCATCAAGGATTTTCGGAGCTAAGCTAGAGTGTCGCGGAGACGGCAAATCTCGTGCTTCAAAGCAGAAAGAGCTTTTGCCGATTTTTCAGCCCCCCCCTGCATTGCTCGATGAGAAAGAAACCTTTGAAGAATACTTTCGAAGCAACGTCGTCACGATAGCGAATGCCAGTTTCCGATTTAGCGGGTAGTCCTCGTTTGAGAACTCTTAGCAACACGAGTTGCCCTTCAGCAAGATTGCCGTAACGCCGTTGACGTTTTCGATCGCCGCGTTCAGGGTCAACTTGCGTCGTCCTCGCGCATGACATGGCTTGGATCCGTGGTTTCAAGTGCAACCTAACCAATAATGTGCTGATCAGCAAAAGCGTTAAACGGTATTTGATACACTGATTTTGACTGGCCTTTGGCCTTTAACATTGCAAAATCATAGCGGAGTTCCGTTCGCGCCGAGAGTCCGCCACGTCGGCGCTGACTTGTAGAGCCCATATACTGCTAAATTGTTGTGTGCGATGAGCCCATCAGCTGAACGCACAATCCTCTTCTTGTGCGGTTTATCGGAAACAAGAGGATTGGTATAGTCCTCATCGCGGACGCGAGTCAACACTCGTCTACATTATCTTGATGAGAAATAGTTTGTCTGACGGTAGTGTTCTCAGCACTCTGCGTCCCTTTGACGTACAGATGTCAGCAAATCGTTACAAATAAGCCACGTATACGCGTTCTCGTACTTAGCAAATTTTCACCTTGACTCTATTTGTCGTCTAGCAGACTCAGTGCTTGTAAAATCATATCTTATAAATTAAAGAATCTTTCGAAATTGATGATTAAGCCTTACAAGTTCCGAGTCGCCAGACGACATGCGATACATTTTTTACATGGCTTTCCACCAATTCCCAATTTTATTGAGGAATTACTTTCCGATTGGATAGAATTATTTTTTATAATAAACGATAAAGTTGCTGCATAAATATTGTAACCGGGTGTCCCGTTACATGATTATTATCTCCCATAAGAAGAATTATATAGAGGAGTAAAATTATTGTCTTTATTATTTTTTCTTTACGTTTTCAAATTCATCATAGACAGTATACTGTAACGACAATTTTGAAAGTTCTGTTCATTGGTTGATTTAAGTATTAGTTAAAACCCGCCAATCGCAGCTAGACGCGCGAATGGGCGGTGATCAATGAGCCATTATATATACTTAAGTGAACATATTAAGTCAGTCAGGAAGATGCGATACGTAGGAACTAAATATATTAATACAGTTTCACTTTTTATCGATACTAAGTCTACCTTATTATTGGCCTTGAGTAGCTACGGATTCTTAGCAACTTGAAGCCGCCCCCTGCACTCGTGTACGTGAAGAACTCGGCGGCACCTTTACATTCCATGTTATCAGCTAAGGTTAGCAAGTACTAGCGAAAAGTGCTACGACACAGATTGTGTGCAAAACTTAACATTTTTACGGTTGCTCTGCTGGAAGGCCTAACAATATACAAGCGTTGCTCATTTCATTAATTTGAGCTTAATATAGTACTACCTACACCCTTAGCCGAAGGAAGACTTATTGGTTTTAAGAGCCAATTAGTTCAACAGTTATTTTTGGCAATAATTTTATCAATTTCATGAATTTCTGGCGCCAATCAACTATACCAGAAAAAAACTTAAGCAGTAACAGCTTGGAGATTCGTGCAAGATTGTAAAGCTTTTCTTTTTTTAGTCCTGGTTCAAGGATCTTAACGATTCGTAAAATCACCAGGCATTATTGCCCAAGGGTATGTGCCTCTAATAGGTATTAAACTGTTGAAATTCCCAGCGCAAGCCTTAGAAATGCACGGAACGCGTTAGATCGAGAGAGAATCAGCCAATTTTAAACGAAGAAGTATACCTTATTTTACGTACGCATAACATCCGCAATACCAGATGGTTCTTATATGGTGCTAAACACGGTCGGTTTACTTATACTCATGAAGTATAACTGATAAAAGTGGAGAAGATATTATGATTGGTGTGTATACCACACAACATGTATGGTTATCAGCCAACGTGCAACCCCTTTACAACCTCCTCCAGCTTGCCATGCAGACGCATCAAGTATTGACTTTGTGTCATATTCTGTGTAACAAGACTCCTCTCGTTGAGAGCTAGGCGTGTCGCAAGCTTCTCGCGCGTGTTAGTCTCAGCTCCATTGGACAGATTGCCAACGAGTGGCATGTAATATCAAGGATAAGTTCGTTCGCATTAGGTGGTTCGAAGACGTACTCTCTGTAAGATCTTGCGGCCGCAATGGCCATTGAGCTATGACGAGATTAATTGAGGCTTGGTCGTCAGCGCTTAAATCTTATCATTGATTCCAGAGTCTTTAAATGGTGAAAAATATTAATACATAGACACATTAGGAGCTTCGTCGACCAGGCTCGTCTTAACTACCGCAACTTTTGGTGCAACGTTCTGGAATCGAATTTGGAAGTTGTCTTTAAACTCAGATGATAAGGTTCGATCCGTATCCGTTCCCTTAAATGGGTCGTTGTTCGATGCTTAAGCGACCAAGAGTATTCGGAGTAAATCAAGAGGCTTCAGGCGTTATAATTTCAGCTCTTCGTACTCATCAAGCGAATTTGTGATGATTTGGTGTTCTGGGCTAGGTGTCATGCTTAAATTTGTTAGTGCCTTGGCAGCACCAGAGTTCGTAGCTTACTCGATCAGATCCATACAAGAAGACTGTGAGATTTGTTACATAATAGTGAGCTAATAAGTACGACCTCAACAATGTTTATATTGTGTTTTCTATCATGTCCCTCTGATCGTATAAAATATTGTGAATTCAGTTTCGATGCAAAAATAAAGTTCTTTTTGTTCTAGTGTCGCAACGTCGTGTCAGGGCACTTGATAATCGGATCGAGCAATTAAGCATAGTTTAGAAAGAGTAGTCCACAAGATATGTCAATCCTCTCATACATGAAGATTAGGTCTCCAACCAGGGATGAGGAGTACCGAGCAGCTACGATTGGAAATTTAGGATAGGCTACGTAGGATAGTTGGAGCCTGGGCTCAGTAACTCTAAATCTTACTCTAACTCTTACGTTGTAATTCCTATTGCTACTAGGCATTATTGATTTCCAACAAGAAGCATATTGTAGCGGGACACCTTCCACTAGTACTGATCAGTACTAAGTAGCCTTACACTGATTACAATGTAGGTGAGGTGCCTCGAAACTTCACGTATACGTTGGCGAAGAAGAAGATTTCAATAAAGTTAAGAGTCTTTAGCATAAAGGTCTAAACTAAGGCTTTAGTGAAAGAAACATTTAAATATGTATTTAAATTATTAGTATCCTACGCAACGATCTTTTATAACTACTGAACTTATAATATTAGTAACAAACTAAGTATGGTGGCTCCTTGCGCACCGCACAATTGTGTCTTATAACGATTGGCGGGGATGATCTAGACCCAAACCAACCAATTAACAGAGCTAATATATTGTTGCATCAAAATTACCGAATTTGGTAATATAGGAACTACTAAAGTCAAAATTAATAAGGATAAAGCTTTTGTATTTCCTTAATTATTTTCTCTCGTAGAAAATAACTATTATGTACCGAAACACCCCCGTTACACCACCCCCTACTGTAGGGACTGATGTCGGGTGTTATATATTTTTCTAATATCTTTCACTGTAATTTGCATTATTGAATTAATTACAATCCTGATTCTTTGCATTGTTTATTTTGATCAAAATTAACATGGCGACAAATAAGTCTGTGCGCGTGGCCCGTGAGGCCGCAAAGTTGGCAGTTGCACGGATCAGTGCAGCTGTTGGTAATGAAAATGTTTCAGTATACGCTAATGCGTCTACTGTGGGTAATGGAGGTGACTGGAATATGTCATCTTTTGATGACATTGCAGGTGACGGGGACAAGTCACCTGCTACACCGACTGTAGGTGACTGGTCTAAGTCACCGGCATCGCCCGACTCAGTGGCTACTGTAAAGACCGCCAGAATCCGGGGCTGAGACCGTTAAACCTTTGGTTTTTAACGTGACAACTAGAGAGGTGATGACGAGCTTGTTCGACTCGTCGGACCTCTTTGATGGGGTATGATCTGATGATGTTTCCGTTGGCGATGATCACTCTCGTGACGTAAGTATGATTTATTAGGAACTAAGTGGTCGTGAAGGGAAGAGTGCTGGTGGTGGTGCTAGTTTGCATCACCAGCAAAGTAGTATTTAAAGATCGCTCCAGGGCTAACTTAACGTTAACGTTAACATGAGCAAGGAGATGAGGGACTGCAATACGCTGCGATTTGCTCCTGAAAAGAGGCATTGGTTGCCCTATAAGGATAGCCTGAATCATTGGTCTGGTATGACTAACGATCGACATCGTGTTCCGTTATTCGACTCATCCAGGCTTCACAAGCCTGGTGAGGATGAGACGAAATTCTTCATTGATGCTTTTTCGGCATCGGTGGTACTCTTATAAGCGAGCAAAGGATGTCAAACCTTTGTTTCAAGCTTGTATAGCCTTTGTACAGAATGTACAAAGAAAACATAGGCCGTGAGGCGTGGCTTCACAAGCTACCTGCTTCCGTGAACGGTTCGAGAAACGGATTATTGTAAGTGCACGCCATAAGTTGCAATGATTGTCTAGAGAGGCAGAAACTCGTGGAGGGACTGATGCCAATGCTGTTTTAAGGGTGCAAATCATGCTCCTAGGGAAGTATATTCCCTTAAAGATCCTCATTGGAGGACGCTCATCGCGTACGAGATGCGTCAAGAGATTGAAAACCTCCAATTATTTTAGAGTGTGGGAGCGCTCGTTTTCCGATGGACCATCTGTGGAGGAGGATAGGTCTCGTCGAACTACAGGACGAGACCCAAAACATCCAACATCAGTTTGGAACGAGGTTCTCAACTATTATGCGAGGTTCAACACCCTCGCCAACAAACGAGATAAAGCGTTCGATAAATCGTTCGAAACCCTTTGCTTCACGGTGGTTCAAGAAACTTTCAATAAGAAGGCGCTTCTCACCACCTTAATTCCTTAATGGATGTGGAGGGGGAGAAAAATTCGGGCTCGCCTCGTTTGATGAACCCGAATCAACATCGTGATTTGGATCACACCCTTTCTATTTGAGGGTGGACATTGATCACGAGCGACTCCGTCACCGCGAGTTAGCGGTGAGGGTTGCTAATGCTTCTCGTGGCCAGTTGAGAAATTGTGCGCAGGTTGCTACTGATTATCTGGCGAACAAAAGGCTCATCAGTCCCTTCAAAACAAGCTGGTGACAGCTCGTCAAAAAATCTCTTTCTTGAAAAAAAGAGTGGATCGTCTGGTTTAAGAAAATCAAACTCTATTTAGAGACAATAAGATTTTGGCTTGGAGCCATAATGCTTTGGCGGATGCCCTAGATCGTTCCGGTTTAATCCGGAATCGGAAGCAGCCTCGTACTGATTGCACGGGCGGCGACGCTTAACATAAACATAGGATGCGTACGCATACTTCGAGGCAGCTCAATCTTGTACGCATTGCCTTGGCGATGTCGTGCATGTAACGGGTCGATATATTGGGCGGCAATTTTAAACTACCCATTCGTCACTACATGTTTTGATAGGTTTATTGTAGACAGTAGAACAAGGTCATTAACATCAAATGCAAGTATGTTTGCTCTTCCTTTTTTGTCAGAGTTCCGTTTCTGTCGGTCCACCGCATCAGCGGTGGAATTCTGTACGAAAAGGACCACTGCTTTTCAGCCAACAGGAAATCACATGCTGACTCGGTTTTATTTTTGTTTCCAGTGCGACCGGCTCGCACTGCGGAAGTATCCATCTCTTCAATATTGAGAGTATTATTATTCTCATTAATAATATTGTTATCGATGCTGAAATTTTCAGCATCGTTATCAAGGTCAGTAACAGCATTATTGTTATCACTGAGTTTTTCCACTTCCAGTTAATAAATTACCATGGGTATCCGTCGCATTGACCTTGGTGCTAATGCGTGATGAGCAAGACTAGAAGTTCTTTGCTCGAGCAAATCCTTCCCTTGAATAAGCGTCACTCTCAAGCAAGGTGGGTATACGTGGGTGGCGTAAGCCATTCACGAGAAATGGTGTATGCTTCGTAGAAGCATGCACTGAATCGTGGCAAAACTCGCTTAAACTCTTAAAAGTGTAGACGTATCCGTGAAGTGTTTCTTCGAGGATACGGTATGCATGCTCCGTCTGATGACCTGTTTCAGGATGATCGGATATTAACATTTTCAATTGTGTTCCGAGTGATTTGATTCAGATTGCTAGAATTCCGCCGTGAATCTAGGGTCTCAATCTGAGACCAGTTCGGGGGGTAACCCATGGAGTCGAAATATCGTGTATAGTTTACGGCTATGATCGACACCGGGACTGCAGCAAGATGCACCATTTTGCCGAAACGATCAACAAAAGCAAGAATACCATTATTCTTATGTTTGTCGTCAGGAATTTCGAAGATGAAGTCCATGTATACAGACTGCAAAAACTCTGCCGGAACAGGCAGAGGTTGTAATGGAGCACGGGATGAAGCACTAGGCTTCACCCGTTGACATACTTCGCGAGCACAAATGTACTTGCGGACGAAATCATACTGGTGTGGCCAGTAGAAGACGCGACTTATCGTGCGATAGGTCTTCTTACGTCCACGATGACTACTATTGGTGCATCGTGGCACTCATAAATGATGCGTAAGAACGCAAATCATTATTGGTGGGTATGACGACACGAGCTGTGTCGCCACCAATGGCTGTGTAATATAGGAACCCATTGCCTGTTTGTAGGCGGGCACGTCGTAATGCGGCCACGCTCTACTTAGCACACACCCTAGCACAGCGAGGAAGCGGTTTGCACCTGCTTCTCTTGCGTGCAGTGAGGTAGTTGTGGTGGGCGCGCAAGCGACCTCACCCAACACACTAAGAACTCTGGTGAAGTGACGTCACGGGAGCGGTAATCCGTCTCCTCGTGCGCACTTACCAAGTAGGTAGTAAATTTCAGACTGATTTATATTTAATAGAATTAAATATAAATACCTATTTTTACCAATTAAAATGATATCTCTATAGATATCATTTAATATGTATTGCGAGCGTATCTTTATAGATACCTCGCGTAACTGATGACGCTAGCCGTCATCATGGATGACGCTGGGCGTCATCCCTCCTAATGTGAATGCACCCATGTGCATCACATCCACAAGGGTTGGTCACAAATGTGCACCACACCCGAGTGTTGGGTCTAATTACTATTATTTAGTAATTGACCATCCCCTTAAGTACCAAATGTACTTAATGGGGACTGTGTAACATTAGGGCAACTCTAGCCCGTTACACCATCCCCCTCTTTAAGAACGAATTTACATTTTTAAATTCGACAGAGTAGAGAGAGGAACTGCGAGCAGCTTTACGCGCCGCTAGTTCACTCGATCACTCTCGCGCACGTGTTTCTATACACGGCGCCCAAGATGCCACCTAAAAGGGGCCACGTTGGTGGGTCGTCTGCGAAGACGCCCACACAACCTCGCACTAAGCGCACGCGCCGCGTTAATTCGCCGG
>NC_090612.1:4537620-4550984 GCF_004359215.1 Bremia lactucae
TCATAAACGTGGGCACCTTAATGTGCTCCGGAATCGGACCTACGGTTATGGATGCGGACAGCGAGCGCATCTCTTGCACATACTCTTGCAGAGATCGCTTCGCCTGTCGCGCCCCAAAGAAGCGCGCCTGAAGCAACACTTCGTTGTTCGGCGGCTGGTACATGGCGCGAATCTTATCCTTAAAGATCGCCCATGAGGGGAACGCTTTTCTGTCCGCCATAAGCGCCGAGTAAGCCCACTCTGAGGCCTTACCGCGCAGATGCGACATAGCGTACGACACCATCCGGCTGTCGTCCTCGATGAGCTGGGCGACACCACATTGCTCCACGGCTAAAAGCCAGTGGACAATCGTGTGCGCCGCAGTTCCATCGAACTTGGGCGGGTCCATCCGAATGGGCCTCGGCTGATGCGGCCGGGCAGAGAGCATCTCAACAGTCCTGTTGAGAGCCTCGCTCCGAGCCTGCTCATGCCTCAGCTCATCCTGAGTCTGAGTGACGGACTCCGCCGCAGCATGGCTCTGTGCCTCGGACGCGGCCCTCCGCTGTCCGAGCACAAATGCCTCAAACTGCTCCAACTGAGCAACATGTTGCTCAGGAGGACTACCCAGGAGCCTGGCCAGGGCTTGTTCACCAAGTCCCTGCGCCATTAGCCCTGCCACCTCCCGATGATGTTCGGAGAGGTGGGGAAAATGAGCCCAATCAATGTTGAGGCTCATCCTCACGTACACACGCAGAGATGCGGGTCGTGGGAAGGATTTCAAGTGCTACCAAGTGTAGGCGGGCACGTCGTAATGCGGCCACGCTCTACTTAGCACACACCCTAGCACAGCGAGGAAGCGGTTTGCACCTGCTTCTCTTGCGTGCAGTGAGGTAGTTGTGGTGGGCGCGCAAGCGACCTCACCCAACACACTAAGAACTCTGGTGAAGTGACGTCACGGGAGCGGTAATCCGTCTCCTCGTGCGCACTTACCAAGTAGGTAGTAAATTTCAGACTGATTTATATTTAATAGAATTAAATACAAATACCTATTTTTACCAATTAAAATGATATCTCTATAGATATCATTTAATATGTATTGCGAGCGTATCTTTATAGATACCTCGCGTAACTGATGACGCTAGCCGTCATCATGGATGACGCTGGGCGTCATCCCTCCTAATGTGAATGCACCCATGTGCATCACATCCACAAGGGTTGGTCACAAATGTGCACCACACCCGAGTGTTGGGTCTAATTACTATTATTTAGTAATTGACCGTCCCCTTAAGTACCAAATGTACTTAATGGGGACTGTGTAACATTAGGGCAACTCTAGCCCGTTACACTGTTTGTGTATCGATCTGCTGAGAATGTATACCATTTCGACAATTCTTTTAAGGATTGTTGTTTGGATTTCTTATGTAATCCATCAACCCTTTGAGAGCCATATCTTCTTGATAAGCACTTCTAACGTCGTCGAGTAATGTTGACGACGGAACACATATTGTTGTAATAGTGACCTTATGCTCTGTTGAATTGCGCAGCCGGCTCAGAATCGGGCCGGCGCGAAAGTGCATCAGCGCCGACGTTAAGTCATCCTGTTTATACTCCACGAAGAAGTAATACTTCGTGAAGAAAGACAAATATCTCACCATTCTTTGCGAGAGGTGTGGACAGTTTACGGCCGTGCGTAAAGACGCTTGGTCCGTATATACAATAAACGGTCTATTTGCTAAGCGATAGACCCTTAACTTAGCCAGTGCGTATTTCATGGCAAGGAGTTCTTTGTCGTGCACTGGATAGTTGCGTTCAGCTGGTTGAAGCTGACGCGATTGATAACAGACGACGCGCTCTGCGCCGTCATATTGCATTATATATTAGCACACAGCAGATTGCAAATTCGCTGGCGTCACAGACCTTATGAAATAGTTGGTCTTGGTCCACAATCGCCAGGATTGGCGATTGCATCAAGCTTTGCTTGATACCCTCAAGGAACGCTGCCTATCAGTGTTTCGTGACCACTTCACATTTTTTTTAAACAAAGACGAAATATGAACTGTCATTTCGGCAAAATTGTGCAGATACGCCGCTAAGCCGAGGAACTCTCAAAGTTCCGTTACATCGATTGGCACACGCCAATCGGTGATCGCCTTAATCTTTTCTGGATCCGTGGGCTCACCGTGCTTCTCCACGATGCACCCAAGAAAGGATATTTTCTCCTTGCAGCGAATATACACTTGTTAAGATTCGCATACAATTGGAGCTTACACATTAGTGTAAGAACCTTTCGGACGTGGATACGGTGCAGTTCAACATCCGACTTCATGTTCATGGCTCTGCTATGAACGAAAATGTCATCAAATTAGCTCTGTGCAAAATCTTGCACCGATCTCAGTAGACTGGTTACACATTTGTTAAATGTTGCAGGGGGATTGCTAAGTCCCTGTGGCATGACTAGCCACTCCCATAGCATACCCCTTGGGGTGCTTACTGCTACGAACAGGATGTCTTATTCACGCATAAGGGTCTGAAGGAATACATCCATCAGATCCATTAACGAAAAGATAATACTTTTTGACAAATCATCAATGATTACGTTTTTTTGTGGTATCAGTGTTTGGGCCGGTACGTTGCTGCGGTCAATTTAGTGAGCGCATGCACAATCCGCCACCCTCGTGTTGCTTTACGCACACAGAAGGTCGGAGAGCTATGCGGGAAGGTTAACCTCACATGACCCGCTGCTAAGAGATCGGCAAAGAGCTTACGGATCGCTATTACTTGTTCGCGAGGCAATGGCCATTGCTTCATCACACAGTATTTCGAACCTGGGATAAGGTTGACTTCGTGTCGAGTGCTTTTGTCCCTTGGCAACTTACACGCTACTGATTCAGGGAAGACATCCTTAAATTGTATAAAATATTTATATAGATGGTTTGTGTTCAAAGCCTCCGAGAACTGGGACATAAAATGTTCAATCCAAGTATCTAATCGAGAGCACTTTCGTTCGATGAGCTACTGAGAATCCATTCGTTCCCAAGAAGTACTATCGCCGACCGAATATAGGCCACGTAGTTGTCATCTGTTACAAGAACGCAGATCTGCTTGACTTTGCCACTACGCAGATCACACAAAAACGGTTTGGGTTCAAGCGTTGGCAATTGATATATCTCCGAAGTCACCATCGGAAGTGCTATTAGAACAAGTGCATTAGCGCCTACACTGGATTCATTGTTTACTTAGACATTTACTGTCTCAGTTTTCTTTTTGGAACTTATGTTCAAAGGTACCTGGGAGCCTTTGAGCACAAGTTTCCGGGGACTTATTCCAACATAGTTTACTTGGGGAGTATTCTCCCTAACTGCCTCTAGTTGTGGTTGCACTACCACAGCAAGATCCTCTACAATCGACTCTTCAGTCGATCTAGGGCTTTCGCTGTCTCTTAAAGACGCGCGTTTTAAACATTCTTGAATGTTGCTTTCCGAGCAAGCACCCTTGTTTCGTACCACTTAACTTATACGAGTGGTCGACTTCGACGCTGCCTGCTTATGCACAGCCGTCGTAACTATGTCGACGTAACTACGGTGGACTTCCGAACCTGCCGGTGCTTGTGCACAGCCGTCGGTACCTAACTCTACAGTGTGTTGGGTATTAACACTGAGGTCTTGTGCGGTCATGCTTACGACTGACCCACAAGTGAGGCTATCGCACTCACTCGTATGACATCCGCACACTTGTGAACGCTCCAAGACGTTAATCAGTTGGAAATCTGATGAACAAGAGACAGGAATCGTCCCGACTTGATGCTGCAATTTATACATTGCAAGAAGTTTCTGAGCCATGGTAATCCTCGGATGACATCAAAGTTGTCATCTAAATCTAGGACGATGAAGTCATCATCATACTGGATGTCAACTTCACGTATATTTACTGTCACAGACACTCATAGGCGCAGTGGCTAGTCCTTTGACAACGTTTACATTTTTGTAATTGTCTGTAACTTGAAGAGCGAGGTCTCGCTCTCTACATACAAGCGATTTATGGGTTCTGGACCTCCTTTTTCTAGTCGTCTCGGCGGACGATTAGCATCAGCGTGGACAAAAGCCTGTTTATGACTGAAGTCCTCCTCTTCCGCTACAGAAATCGCATTGTGGAGCGACCCTAATTCTGGCCGAAACAGGTGGGTCTCAACAGGGCCGTCTGCAAGACCTTTAATAAATATAGTTACCTGTATTTGTTCATCAATTGGATAACCGCAGATACAACAGACCAGGTGTCGTGTAAGTTGGGCATAAGCGTGAATGTCACCCTTGTTCTGCTTTAAATCCAGGAGCTCGACTCGAGCCCTAAATTCGGCACGTGGCGGCTCAAATGTTTGTCTGAGCCGGCTCTTAAAGACCTCATATGACCCAAAGACTAATGGGACGTGAAGCTTGAGCCCCAAGGCCCAAAATTTGGCACGTCCGGCAAAGTTGGACGTGCCAAAAATTCACTTTCATCGCTATCTGTTAAAACACGCTGTCTTATGAGCTTGAAAATAGGCTTACGGCCGAGATTGCAAACCGGGAAGTGAGTTGGATTATGCGTTTTTCTCGATTCTACCGTTATCTTTTTCCTATCATTCGATGCGCCTCCTTCCCACATATGTGGACAACCGTAATATGGTGGACGTCACTATCTGGCAGAACAGTGCTGGTGAAACCCCAAACACCAATTCCCAACGGTTTTAATATTATTGTTGCCGGGTGTCGAACCGGTGACCTGTGGGATGGCACTGCCATGATTTTTAGACTAAGCTACCGCGCATGACTTTTTCACACACGATTATCCCTATAATTTTTAACAAATAATCCCTTTACTTTCATGTATATATATCCCTAAACACGCATACGAATAAAGCGTGAAACTTTCGGTGTACACATTAATCTGTAACAACATCATTACTGATACGGCGAGCTTTTATGGCGTCGTCGAATTCGACGAATCATCTTATAAGTTTATCGCTTTCGACAACCTTAAACTCAGAGATTTCTATCTTAAAGCTTTCGGGTCGACGCGGAAACGTCGGCCCATTAGCAGCATTTACTTGCTGCTGTCTCAACATTCCAATTTTTGAGCACCCTGATCTCTCAACACCTCCGCGTGCTGATAACCTTGCTGGTGAAGCAAGGCTATCTTTTCCTAAGTTCCGTCGAGTTTATGTTGTATTAACTCGGCTATGGCCGCATGTAGTTCATCTGTGTTCAGAGTGAACAGCATGGCGCAAACGGCAGACCCTCCTTCGACCGAACTCATGCGTTCGATCGCTCTCCATTCAAGGTCCTTAACTGAGTAAACCCTTACGCGTGGTGTGGTAGCCTTCTTGAGGAGCTAAAGCTCCCTCCTTCATCATCCAACATGTCCATGCTAATTGGAACGTGCGTAGGTTGTTGGATGGACTACGAAGTGCCACCAGGTGTAACGGGGCACCTTTCACTAGTACTGGTCAGTACTAGTTAACCTTACACTGATTACAGTGCCTCGAAACTTCACGTACACAAAATTAAAGAGGACGTTTTCTATGAAGCTAAGGGTATTTAGGTTAAACGTCTAGACTAAGGCTTTAGAATAGAAAAAAAGGAAAAGTGTATTGTTATATTTAGTTTTCTACGTAACGAATTCCTATCTACCACTGAGCTTATAATATATATAACTAACTAAGTATGGCGCCTCCTTGCGCACCGCACAATCGTGTCTTAAAACGATTGGCGGGGTTAATTTAGACTCAAATCAACCAACAATAGAGCTAATGTCTTATTGCATCAATATTATCAAATTTGGTAATATTGGAACTATTAGAGTCAGAATTAATAAAGATAATATTTTTGTACTGCTTTATTTATTTCCTCTCAGAGGAAATAATATTTATTATTCCTCATATAGGAGATAATACTTACGTAACATATTGTATGCGTCAGCTGCTAAGTGTTCACGTCTATAGGATGTTGCGATAGCAAGAATTTGAGCGAAATGCTGCTTGAATAATAAATCCTCACATCTGATCGAGTGCATCTCTATCTACCACATCGTGCTCCTTTCGCGCAAGCACAAACAAACACATCGAGAGCATACGTAGTCAAGCCTATCTGTTACACTAAATTTGTTTGTCTTAGGCAAACCTAGGGGCTAACCATTGATCGCGCGAGATCGTACTTTCTCTATGCAATCCCATTGTTGCCGTGTCTTCACTGCACTTAAGAAAATCATTGTCCTTCAAGAGAAAATCCGATGGCATCCAGGGCGAGTAGAAAAGGAGCAAAAGTGTTAAAATCGCGGGACCTCAGAAGATTTTAATGTCGTCTTCAACTTCGATTACACGGTGGCTACGCAGACAAAGCGGTAATAAAATATAAAACGTTTGTCGTTAAAACACTTTAAGTTCTAGCAGAAGCAGTGCTTTTAGCATCGCGGCTTCACGAATGCTGACAACATGTAGTTGGCTTCGCTACACCGTGGCAGTCAGAACAAAGACGCCACCTGTTTTCTAGCTCGAGCAAGGAAGGTCTTGTGTCCAGCTGGCCCCTGCAACTAGCGCTGTATTAAGAGTGTGGCGCATCGTGGACAGTCGCCAGGTATAATGTTTGCTGTAGCGTCGCGGTCCACCCTATTTGTCAAAGTCGGGGCTTATTCTTTCTAAAAGAGATTAAACGAATCATTTCTCGCGCGATTTTGTTCCAAATCCGTCGCTTAAAGCACCGAATTGTTGCTGAACCCCTGCCATGTTACATCGTACTCTGGTCATCTTAATAGCATCTCCACCTGTCCGAACCGTCACTACCCCAGATGCTCGTGAAAAGCTCACTGTTTCCGTTCTTGATCCATATCGTTCACTTAAGAGCGCAAGATAGCTCATTATTACTTTTTAAATCGTAATATCAAGAAAACCCAGGAATCGTAAAATACAAATCTACTATCACACATGCAGTTAAACGGTCTAGATTTTTTTTACGTGTTGGTCGTATCGTAAGTTACTGACTCGCATCTCTATCGTGTCATCTTTAGGAAACGGAAGTTCGAACTATATTGACGATTTTGCCCTCCTCGACGCTGAATTAGTCTCCCGTATTAAGGCGTACCTTTCGAGCATCACCGTGACAGAGCACAATCCAGCCATTTTCTTCTACTGGAACAACGAAGCGCTCGAAAAGTTCGTCGATGCAGCCAACGCCGAGAGTTCTGGTCATCCACAATGGTTTTCCCAACCGCAGGGGAGCGTAACACCAATGTCTGTCATGAACGACATCATCACTTACTTAGCGCAACTTAGTGGGGGACGATGCGACCACGTGCTGCTGGCGCCAAACTCACTTATTCAATACGGACACGTGCAGGAGCGGCTTCAATACATGCAGTACGATGACTTTATGCAAAAGTGCATGACAAACGTGGCACCGGGCAATGCGCTTGCACGTACTTTTGCACTTACGAGTCCATCTATCGAGCGTGTAGTGCCGATACAATGCCTACCGCCACCGCCACGGGTCAGACAGCTTTTCGAGTAAGTTATATAGAGGAACTTTTACATCCCTTAATTTAGAATAGTGTTTTCGCGTGTTTTTTGTATCTTTCTGGCATGTGTACCTCAAGAGGAATACAGCAGCGACGTTTTCTTCTTTTGAGAATCGTAAATCGCTTCTTTATTTACTCGGATTTACGTTTTTCCCTAAAAACGATCATCCTATGTAGATCAGGTAATGACAATAATAACACTCGAAAACATCTTACAACAAAAAGGTTTGGTACTTTGTTACGTGAAGAAAAAAACGCCTTTTCAGCAAAGCATATTGCAACAAGACATCCTTAGGGCACGCTAGGCAACTTAAGTCGGCCACACTCCTTTAAGTGTGCTTTTACAATTTGCAAAATGAATGCAACGTAAACTTATTGACCTAAAATGATTAATTTACGAGTGCGCTGCGTCGATGACGGCTGCGAGCTACTTGTTGAGCGCCATGGCGCCAACGAGCATAGCATTCAAGTAGCAGAGCTTAAGGAAATCGTTCTTCAACAACGGAGACAGCTCTCTGATTGCAAAAGGGTCATCACACCGACCAATACCCAGCCTTTGAATCTCGAAGACTGCTTCGTGCTGTTCCGAGGACAAATTCTGGCAGATCCAGACGTCGTGGATCTCAACTCTTTAAGTGCGACAGATTTCTTCGTATTTGCACCTGATATCCAGCAAAGAGACTTTAATTCACATTCTAGACATGAAGCTCACAAAGATCTTGCGACTTTTGAGTTGCTGCGATCTCAACTCGTGGACATGGGCTTTTCAGCGGCGCTGGCGGCTCACGCTTTGCAACAAAGCAGCAACAATCTTTCGGATGCTGTTGCAATGCTAATCGAAGGTCAAGTGGAAAAGAAAGACCATAGAATGGAAATTGATGACAAGACGGAAACAACCACAGACGTGGGGATACAGCATCATCCATCGATTTTTCCACTACAAAGCTTACTGAATGACAAGAAAATGGACAAGCTACGAGAGTTGGCAGCAACCGATTCGTTTCAAGCATTATTGATGCTTGAACAAAACTTTTCGTCGGAAATGCTTCATCAGCTCAACGAAAACCCGGTGGCGACGCTGCGACTCCTTTCAGCTCCTGCGATCGATTCATCGATAGTGACAGCAGATAATGAACTCAAAATCGACGATGCTATTGACAGCAATGACGCAAAATACGGAATTGTGGCAAACACTGTTCCAAATGACGCTATTAATCGGGTGCGAAATCAGTGCTTGCAACTTTGTATTTTTCTTCGTTTTTAATTCTTTTTTTTTGGACTTATAGCTTGTTGCAATGGGATTCCCTTCGGATGTAGTGGAGATGATGTATGAATCTTGCGGCGGCGATGAGCACCTTACGGCAAACGCACTCCTGCAAACATTAGAGCCATGAGAGCATTTCGTATTGCCCAATTAACTATACAAGCTCGAACTAGATGCTTAAAATGTATTGAATAATATTGGAATCGCAAGAATCAACAATAAAGCTACTTTGATGCGTAATAATTAAACTATGCCAGTGCTGCTGTACGATCTCTTCATGCTTGCGCGATTATTTGCGTCTCGAGTCAACGTTCGATTCATTGCTAGCACTGCTGCCTTCTTCACCTTCTGGAGCTCCCGAGTGAGTCGCACTTTTTCACTATCGCTAGAAGCCAGCGCTTCTTGAAATTTATGGTGCTGCAATTTCCAGTACAAAACAGTTGCATTCGCTTCGTCATTATATGTTTGGCTCTTCGACTTAAAGGCTTTTCGCACAAAATCCACTTCGCCCGTGGTTTGGCTACTACTTACAGAATCAACTTTCTCCTGTAATCTCCTCACGGTAGCCTCTAAATCTTCCACTTTCATTCGACCACGTTCATGGTCTTGAAAATTGCCACTTACTTGCGAAATCCGCTTTGTAAGATCCGCTTCACTTCTTAAAGTTGCTACCAATCTGCTTCTGGTATATGCGTGTGCCCGCTTCTCGCGATGATACAGTCGACATGCTCGATTTGATGCATTTAACGAAGTGAGAACATCTTCATCACCACTTCCAAGTTCTTCATCGCCTTTATCGCCGATATTTACTGCATTACGAAGCTCTCTTGCATTGTCTCGAACCAATCGCGACCCAATGCTTGTCTTTAATTCATCGCACTGACGATGCTGTTTTGAAGCAAAGCAGCACACAATTGAAATAACGTGCCAAGCTACGACTGCCGAGCGTGAACAAACATCGACATGCATTACGTTTGATGGTTGTTACTATGACAGTGCGTATATCTCCCGTGAAGTGTTCTTTGGTAAAAGGCACATTAAAAAGTGCATCTTTCAGCCAGACGACTATGCTGAAATATATTTTTACATTATTTTTGTTGAAATAGTCATAACAAAAAAACATATCGAAACAACTTGCCGGAAGTTTGAGGCTTCTACAATAAGACATTTGTTTTGTGAAAGGGTTGTCAGCTACCCTTTTTCATTTTACATGTGAGAAAAAAAAGCCAAAATACCACACAAATTGCCGCACATACTCGCTGGCTCGTATGTACTTGCATACGACATATATATGTTTCTATGAATATATGTATATATAGTACTACTACTCGTCACTTTTTGCTGTGGCCTCCTAAGAGATATTTAGAAAATTCGAAGAACCCACAAACAGACAAAAGACTGGTTTAATGGCCAACATTGATTATGCAGACGCCGGTGACTGCGTGGCAGCAGCGCATGTAACGGTGTATCGTTACATGAAATTAAAACTTAAAGGTTGTTAATTAATATATTATCTAAACTATAGGTAATATTTGGAGAATATTACTTTATATAGTAATGTTCAGAAATCTTATCCATAAATAGGTATAGGCCATTATATCAATTTATCCCGCAGACTAATCAGCTGTAAACGTAAACAAAGAGATAGAGACAGATAAGATTTCAATTGCATATTTAGTTTTAGTTCATATTTTAGTTAGCAGTAACAGATAGAAAGAAGAGAAACTTAATTATTAATACTGTTTTCATTTAACCCTCTTTAAGGTAGTTGTCTTAAAGAGTAGTCTTCCTCTGCACGTACTAGTGTACGTGAAGTAACGTCAGGTACCACTCGCAACTGAAGCAGTGCGAAGTGGACTTGTACTGAAGCAGTACAAGTCGTAGTGCCCCGATACACCTGGTAGCACTTAGTAGTCCGTCCAAGGACCATATTTTCTTCATCTAACATGGACATGTTAGATAATAATGGTAATACGCATCACGTCTCGCGTGAAAGCTACTCCTTAAGTGACATAGAAAGGAGTGCGGTCGAACGAA
The DNA here is from genome assembly GCF_004359215.1 of Bremia lactucae. Classification (NCBI taxonomy): domain Eukaryota; phylum Oomycota; class Peronosporomycetes; order Peronosporales; family Peronosporaceae; genus Bremia; species Bremia lactucae. The sequence continues at coordinate 4,548,446 of NC_090612.1, forward strand.
TGAGTTCGACCGTAGGGAACGATGCCATCTTGGCCATGCTGTCCGGTTTGGACAGAGATATCCTCCATTCAGCCATCGCCAAGTTCATACAACATGAACTTGACGAGGTGAAGGAGAAGGTAGCCTTGCTGAATCAACAAATCTCTCAACAGGCAAAACTGTTAGGGTTGCAACAGGTACCGACCTCTGTACCTGAGATGACGCATACGCGTCGTCCCGAAACTACAAAGATTGACATCTCTAAGTATAGGGGAGTCGAAGAAGACTCCCTCTTAAGATGGTTTGTCGAGTTGGACGAGGCATAAGGGCACGTCACATCATCGACGAGTAAATGCAAGTCGCATTCGCTTAATCAAATTTGGCAGGTTGGCCAATACTTGGGCATTGTGCCTTAAGTTGCGCGACCCATATGTCTTTGGGTCGCTAGAGGCTTTTAAAGCCCGGCTCAAACAGACTTTGGAACCGCCTAGGGATGAGTTCAGAGCTCGTTCAGGGCTTCTGAAACTCAAGCAAGGCAAGCGTGATGTTCACGCTGATGCCCAGCGCATACGACTCTTGGCGAGTGGTATCACGGAAACCCCAGTTAATGAGCACACGTTGATTACGGTGTTCGTGCAACGTCTTACGGATGGTCCCGTAAAGACCCACCTCTTCCGCTTGGAACTGGATACGCTTGTAGAAGCAATTTCCGTAACAGAACTGGAGGACTTAAGCTTGAGACAGGCTCAAGCTGGTTCGTCATCGTATCGTCCTTCAAGACGACACAAGCTTGGAGGTCCAGAACCTGAACCTCTCTTATGTCGAAAGCAAGAAACCTCGCTTTCCAGACAACAAGCGATTGCTTAAATGCAATCGCTGTCAAAAGTTAGGACACTACGCTCATGACTGTAGTGCCCTAAGCCCAGTATCGAGAGGTACTGAACGTAAATATGGACCGAATGCCAAAAAGGGCAACGGTCGCGGGTCCAACGTTGTTGCAAAATTGCAACAGCGGGGCGGACTGCCAAAAAATTGTCGGGTTCAGTAGGGACGCAACGCCCTACTGATCCAGCAACCTCAAGCGAATTTGTAAATCTCTTGAAAGTTGCGCCAGAGACAAAAATATTGTGTGTCTTGCACCTGGCAATGAGGTATCCTTCATCACCTTGAAGTTAAAAGTGACAAATGATTTGTCACTTCGAGCCCTAGTGGACTGTGGAGCTTCGAATAACTTTATTCGTCGCCAGTCGCTAGAGGGTCGTAGGCTCAAATATGTTGAGCGCGACATCCCTCCAACGAGGATGACGGTGCGTCTAGCGACAGGCGCATCGATAACAGTGATGAAACGCGTAGTGAAATTTCACTACACGTTAAAAGATTTACAGTACGATGATGATTTCATCGTACTGGATTTGGATGACAAATTTGATGTCATCCTAGGTTTATCTTGGCTCAGAAAATATGAGCCAAGGATCAAAAATATGAGCCAAGGATCAAAAATATGAGCCAAGGATCAGCTGGCAGCATTGATCCGTGAAGATGCCTGCCACTTGTTCATCAGATGGCCATCTGATGAACGTCTTGGAGCGTCCACAAGCGTGTGGATGTACTACGAGTGAGTGCGATGGCCTCACTTGTGGTACGGTCGTTAGTACGACTGCACAAGATCAGAGTGTGATTACTAATCACCCTGTGGAATCAGCTGCCGGCGGCTGTGCTAATGCACAGGCAACGCCGAAGGTCCACCACTCGAAGAAGTCGAGTGGATTGAGACATGAATGTACGCTTAGTGGGCGACATACAAGGAGTATACCGGTTGTCCCAAAGGGACAACACGATGATCCTAAGTCGAGTAGAGAGTCGACCGTATAGGACCCGACTGTGATAGCGCAATCACATTTGGAAGACGTTGAGGGAAGAGGTCCTCACGTACTTGAGGAGAAACTTCCTCAAATAGTTGAAGTAACTAGACTTCAAGATCCCGAGGGATTAATCCCTCGGCAGCCTGTGGATAAATCCCAGGAAGAAACCGAGACATTAAATGTCTTGGTTAATAACGGCTCAAGAGTAGGCGCTTATACTCTTGATCTGTATGCGCCTCCGAAGTTAATTTCAGAGATAACTCAATTACCAACCCTAGAACCTAAGCGATTCTTGAGAGATCTGCCTGGTGGTAAAATCAAGCAGATCTGCATACTCGTCACAGAGGACGATTACGTTACCGACATATGGTCAGCGGTAATTATTGCAGAGAACGAACGGGTTCTCAGCAGCTCATTGATGGAAGAAAGTGTCCTTGATGTGAAGACTCGGATTGAAAGATATACTACTCAATCTTGGGAGTCACTCAAGACAATCCTCTATACGAGGATTTAATGGAATTCAGGAATGTATTTCCTGAAGCAGTTCCATGCGAGTTGCCTAAGGATAAAGGCACTCGACATGAAATCGAGCTCAAACCGGGCTCGAAGTACTGTGTCATGAAGCAGTGGCCACTGCCTCGTGAACAAGTACTTGCGATCGATAAATTCTTTACCGATCGAGTAAAAGCGGGCCATGT